>NC_071395.1:112957423-113091803 GCF_022682495.2 Desmodus rotundus
CCCGCGCTCGGCTCCGCCCCGCGCCCGCACCGCCCCCAACGGCCCCGCCCGCGCCGATCTGGCTCCGGAGACCCCGCGCCCGACGCCCCGCGCGAGTCGGCGCGCGGGTGGGGCAATCGGGAGTCCCCCGGGTTTGCGAGAGGGTCGCGGGGAGGATCCCGCGTGCCCGACCGGCCGGCCCCGCCCCGGGACTACTGCGCATTGTTGGGGAGGGCCCGGCTGCACCCCGAAACCGCCTGGCCCGTGGCCGGGCCGCGCCCCAAGTCGGGGTGTGTCGCCGCAGCCCAGACCCGCTGCGGGGCTTTGCACCCCCCGAGTCTCCGCAGGCTGTTTTCGGAGCCGGTGCCGGGCTAGGGGAAGGGTGGGCGGGGGCTCCCGCAGGCCGCCCTTGCGGCACTCTGGCCCGCGGGCCTGGGGCACCCCGGGGATCCGTAACCTCGCACCCCGTCCCACTGGGCAGCTATGACCGCTCAGAGGAGGGGGTGCCCTGCTCAGGGTCCCTGGCAGGGCACAGTGCAGACAGAGGCCGGTGTTACCCACACGTGACGCATCCTGCTCTTCAAACCGCAGCCCCGATTGTCCCCAAGCGCGCCTCCACTCCGGATTTGGGGCCACCCCACCCCCCATCCGCTAGGGAGAGAATGAGGCTTTCATTTAAATGACCTGGGGCATTGTCGGGAGACACAGAAGGGGAAACGACTTTCCCCAAGGGTTCACTCCTCGCTAGACTTGGGGGCATCAGTTTTCTCTATGCGCGGTACTAGGAGAGGGCCGGGCCTGGGGTGGGTCTGCTGCGCCTCTGCCCCGGGGCCGGGGCGCCCAAGGCAGTGTGTTCTCCCAGGTCTGGAGCGCGCCCTTTCCCCAGGAGCCTGTGCTGGGAGACCAGTCAGAGGCCGGTCCGCACCTGCTGGTGCCCGTGCTTTGGTTATGCCCAGAGGGAAAGAAGTGTGCTGCTTTTTCTTTGGGTTCACTTGAGCTTTGGGAACCGATCCGCAAGAGGGGTGGCAGTGGCATTAGGCAGAGGGAGGCTGGGAACTCGGCCATTGTCCCAGACACTCAGCTTGACTGGGGCAGGTGTCTGAGGTTGGAGGGGCAGAGTGGTTGGGGCCAGGCACCCCAAGAACCCTTCACGGTCAGCTGGTGACCACATTTGGGAATGAGGACGCTGGATCCAGAAGTGAAGCAGCTGCCCCACTCCCCTGCTCCCCTGCGGGCTGCAGTCCCCAGATGCCAGGGCCTTGCCCTTGGCCACCTGTGCCACTGGGCCTAGCTAGGTCAGCAACTCCCAGACTGTCCCGGGTGCAGGCGAGGCTAGCTGTCAGGTGCCTGCCCCACCCCAAGGGGCACTGTGGGGCTGGGCCTCCAGAAAGCCCACCCTGACTCGCTTCCACGGTGGGGGTGTCAATGATGCAAGGTGACTGATCCCACTTCGGGAGTCTCAAGATGTCACTCAGGACGTGGAGGAGGTGGAAAGTATCTAAGACCTCCCTGCTGTGTCTGCCCACCCCGTACTCCTGGAGGGCCCCCTTGATTTCGGGGGTGCCTTCCACCCCATCCAATTCCCTTTATCCTCCTTTGTCTGGTTTGTGCACGGAGGAGTGGGCGGCTTCTGGGGACAAATGGGGGCGCAGAGGCTCAGGGACCTCTATCCCCGCCCCCACGTCCCTAGTTTCCCACCTTGCACTCGTCAGGACGCCGGGTGCAAGGCCAAAGAGTCTCGAGGAAAGTGAGGCGAGGCCGAGATGCCCAGGGCTCCCCGTCAGTAAGGCGCCAGCCCCCCACCTGCCGGGCTGGGAGGCGGCAGCGGGGAAAGTTTCTACCCCTAACGAAGCTGTGTCACTGGCTGCGGGGAAGTCAAGGTGCGGCCGCAGGTGTGCGGGCGGAGCGCGGTGGAGAGTGGTGCGGCCATATTTGGCGATTTCGGCGCCGCCCGGGAAACCGCGTCCAGGGCAGCCCTGTCCCCGCCTGCCGCCGGCCCTGAGTCACCGGCGGGGCGGGGGACGGAAGTAACGGACGGCCGGCGCCGGGAGCGCTCCTAGCCTTATTTAGTCAAGGAGCCCGCAGATTGGCCATCGGAACAAAGGGGCGGTGGCGGGGCGGCCCCGGAGCCTCCGAGGGGCGGGGAAAGGAGGGGGCGGCTGCCGTTCCCCACCCCCACGCCCGGCCCTCCGCGCCTCCCGGGAACCCTGTCGCCCCCCAGCCAGGCCGAGCCGCGAGGGGTGGGGCGATGTGGGCGTGTCTGTGGCCCCCGAGGTCTGGTGGCCGCCGAGGTGGGGGGTGCGGAACTGGACGCCTGGTGGGTGAGGACAGGGACGACCGTAGCCAAGGAAGAACCACCCGAAGCCCGGAGTAAGGGGACGCGCTGGGGCCAGGCCCCAGATGGAGCGAGCCCATCCCCCAGTCCTCCTGGCGCGGGGACTGCGGAAGCGCCGCATTCTGCGTCCAGATTTTTCAGTTTTGCAACGGGGCAGTGCGAGGCCTCGCCCAAGGTCATCGCAGGGCTGTGGTCTGTGAAGTGCAGGGCCGCCCCTGCCCCGACAGCGGGGGTCCCTGGGGAGGGGTCTGTGTGGATGAGCAGCCGGGGCCGGTGTTGAGGGGACCCTGCGGAGGAGAGAGCGCCAGCGGCCGCCCCCCTGCCCTCCCCCAAGCGGGTGTGTTCATCCAATCTGAGGACGGACACTTAGGGCTCGAGAAATATGTGATTTTTTTCTAGCTCAGTGCTGCCTTCCGTGGATTTGTTGCGATCTTGGTGGGTCTGATTTCATCTTCCGTCCACTTAATGGCTGAGAAAAGTGCAGAGGAGGGCGGGGTGCCACTTGCTGGGAAGTGTGGCTGTGCTGAGGCCTCCCCAGGCCCGCCTCCTGGCCTGGGCCCTGCCAGGCAGCCCGGGCTCAGGGGCCTTCCCACCTCTTCCTCCCTCTGACACCCACGATACCTGTCATCTCCCTGCTCCAGCCTCTAGGGTTGCTCCCCAGGATCTGGGTCAACTCCACACCTCACAGCACAGCCCAAAGCCCATCTCCACCCACCTGCACCGTCCATACCCCTCGGCCTCCAGCCCACCTCTAGCCACTTCCCAACCAGCTGGCTGCCGCCCCTCAGGCAGGCAGCAGGGTAGGGACCTTGGCGATGAGGCCCCCGACTCCTGGCCTTTGCCCCTGCTATTCCACCTGCCAGGAATGCCTTTCTTTCCCTCCTGGGGTGGATCCTGGGACAGGAAACCGGAAGAACAGGTCAAGTCTGGAGTGCGATTAACACTAAGCAGCCAGGTCAGTCGCAGGCAGCGCCACCACGTACCAAGCCTGCAAGCTGGGGGAACGCGCAGGCCGCCTTTGCAAGTCTTCTGGAAATCTAAAATCATCTCGCCGTGAAGACTTCGTTGTAAAAAGTCCAAGGAAGCCCTGAGGGGTGGGGCTCAGTTGGTTGGGCATTGTCCAGCAAAGCTAAAGTTCACCGGTTTGAATCCTGGTCCAGGCACTTAGGAGAAGCAACTGATTGGTGTTTCTCACATCGCTGTTTCTCTCCCTCGCTTTCTCTCTCTCTAAAAATAAATAAATAAAATCTTTTTAAAAATCCAAGGAAAACCAAACTTCCCCTGCTCTCAACTCACTGTCCTATTCCCTGACCTGTGGGCTGGTCGAATGTCACCTAAGGCCCACTCAGGGTGCTGAGCGGGCTCCCACGGGGGCGGGGCAGCCCCTGGACTGGCCCTGTCTCTGGAACAGTAGTCCCTAGGGCTGCCCTGGTGACAAGGAGAGGTTCCCGCCAGCGTGGCTTACCTGCCTCAGCCTCGGGTTGAAGGGCAAGGTCAAGGGCTGCCCAGCGGGCACTTCTCCAGCACTGCTCAGAGTGGGGCACAGGAGGTCCCGCAGCCTAGGGCTTCCCTGGGTCTGGGCTCAGCCCCCTCCAGCGCCCAGCCCGTAGCCCTGAGGGCCTTCAGAGTGTCAGCCATTCGGTTGCCGCGGTGAGGCGAGCCAGTTCTGTGTGCTCATCACTGCCAGGAGTCATCTTGGGGGGGCCTCACGTGCTGTCCACTTCTCACTGCCCAAGGACACAACCGCGCCACTTCACAGTGGGGAAACTGAGGCTCGTAGTGTGCCTCCCACAGGAAGTTTAGGGGGTTAGGTGCAGAGAGACACCCAGATCAAGGGTCCCAGAGCCCCTCCCCTCCTGCCTGCTGCTCTGGCATAGGAGGGCTCCAGGCCTTTCAGAGACAGGCCCCACTGGCGTCTGGCTAGGTTCTCCATCTCCCGACAGGGGTGGCTGGGGCGGCGGCGACCGGGGAGGCCCCTGGAAGAGCGCTGGGCTGGGAGTCAGGACCTGGTCCCCCGGGCCTCAGCTCTGTGAGGGGTGTGGGGCCCATCAGACTCTGAGGCTAGTGGCCCACCTGCCCTGGATGACAGGTCTGGGGACAGGAAGCCACTGGGTGACCCAGCACACCTTCCCTCCCAGGCCTCACCGCTGAGGTTCACCAGGCCTCGGGCCTCGTTATCCCAGGTGTCCATCTTTGGTGACGACTCAGAAGCACTGAGCGCTTCTGTGCATCAGAGGGGGGCAGTCGTGGGGCCTTGCTCTGCTTCGAGGGCACTCCCCAGGCCCCCCTGCCTGTAGGTGGACTGCCCCCACCCCCGGCCCCCACCAGTGGTTCTTACTGGCAGGGAGCCAAAGCCAGGATCCAGGGCACCCACCAGGCCACAGCACCCCTGGCATGTCCCTGACCCACATGGTGTCTGCTGGTCCACCCGCCTCCTGCTTCCCTGCAGCTGACGTTGCAAATCAGGTCACTGGTACTTCTGCCTCCTGCTGCCTCAGATGGGACCTGCCCCTGCCCCTTCAACTAGTGCACCTGTGGCTCCCTGCCCGCCAGCCCCCAACAGTGCCTAGGCCTCCTCTGTGAGGGACTCAGACCCTCCTCTGGCCTCGAGGAGGAGGTCTCCCCACCTGCCACCTGAATACTGTCCGTCCCCGACCTCCTCCCCAGAGGGTTAGGTCGGCCAGAGTAAAGGGAATCAAGTGTGCTGGGAGCCTGGCACAGCGCCTGGCACCCACCCCCTCAGGCAGCGAGGATGGAGGCAGAGGGAGCGGAAAGGGAAGTGCCACACTGAGGGAGTGGGCAGGGGAGAGCCCCGCAAGCGCCCACCCCAACCCTGACTCAGACTGCAGGGAGAGATGGCTGTAGGGCTGAGAGGGAAGGGAGCCTGTCTGCCCCCAGGGACCTGCCTCCACACAGCTGTAAGTTCCAGGGGCGCGGGGAACAGGCGGGTCCTTGAGGCAAAACAGACAAGATGCACCGATGGCCTGCCAGAGTGGGGTCAGGGTGCGGTATAGGCAGGAGGCCGCTTCTCTGGGCACTCTGTCCTCCCCGCCACTGTCCCCAGGGTGGGCACAGTGGAGGGAGGTGGGGTCCTGACCAGCCATCCTAGCCATAGCCGTCCCTCCTTCCCCGGCACTGGCTTCCGGGGGGCGGGGGGCGGGGCCCGGCGCAGCAGGAGAGGGGGGCCGCCCCAGCAGACAGGGTAGTACACCCCCGGGGGAGCTGGTCTGATCCCGCGGCGCACGTGGGACCCCCCTGGGCACTCTCTTCTAGGCCCAGCCCAGAGCCTCGCGTCCTCGTTTGTCCGGGGGCGGCACCCAGATCGCACATCCTGGGTCGTCCCACCCACGCTCCGCCCAGCCTGGTCCCGCCCCTGGGAACCTGGTCCCACAACTGGCTTTCCCTGCGCCCGTTGGGGACTTCGCTGGTGTATGCAGGAGAAATAGGGCCCGGAGAGGCTGGGTGGGCCCGGGAGGGAAAACCAGTCGGCGATCCCCAAGCTGCGCAAACTGGGGCCGGAGGCCTGGGACGCCCTGCCTGCCTGTACCTATCCTTGAGGTGGTCCTGCCTCCCCGCGGCCATTCTGTGCCCCCACTGTCAGCTGGCTTCCGACCTGGTGCCAGAGCCCCCGCTCCTCCACCACAAACCCCGCATCTACTCTGCTCCAGCGGGGTGTGGCCAGGGCAGTGTCTGCGGTCCAGGCCCTGGAGGCGGGGGCAGTGTCTGCGGTCGGCTCGCCCCTCGCCCGGCGAGCACTAGGGACACTGCCCCGAGAGGCGAGGCACTTAAGACGCCCTGGCCAGGAGGGGGCGCCCAGCTCCCGGGCAGTCCCGTGTCATTCCCAGGCGGGCCGCTAGGTGGGTCCCGCTGTCGGAGCTGGGCCCTGGGGCCCTGTGGAGGTGAGGAGGCCAAAGGCGCCTGCCTACCCCAGCCCGCCCCGCCCTGCTGGGTCTGGGGAGGCGCCCTGGGCCGAGGGCCTCCGTGGAGTCACCACGTCCAAGGGTGACGCAGAGCAGCTTGGGAGTGGCCGGTGACTTCAGCCAGTGCTGACGCAGGGAGAGAAGGTGGTGTACGGGTCAGCCCGCACACAGGGCAATGGGACAGGGCAGGGCCAGCTCACCCAATGTACGCACGGCACCCACACAGGGACCCCAAAGCTAGGGCCGCTCGGGGACCTGGTGTGCGTGTCTGCTGAATACACGGCAGCACCCAGCAGATACTCAATTCAGGGAGAATGACCGGGAAGCTCAGAGAGGTTGGCGTTGGTTCCGCTTCCCACCGCAGGAAGGGTGGAGCCAGGGTCGGAGGGTCGGGCCTCTGAGACACCCCCACCCCACCCCCATGCGCATACCCTGCTGTCTGTGGGAGGCCGCGGGACAACAAGGGGGTGGGTGCTGGCAGGGGGCAGCCTCAGGGGTCCTGCAGGACTGCACTGGGGTACTGGGGAGCCCTGGAAGGCCCTGGGGTGGGTGGGGGAAGGAGCAGAGGGCAGAGGCA
This sequence comes from Desmodus rotundus, assembly GCF_022682495.2. Lineage (NCBI taxonomy): Eukaryota > Metazoa > Chordata > Mammalia > Chiroptera > Phyllostomidae > Desmodus > Desmodus rotundus. The sequence continues at coordinate 112,964,235 of NC_071395.1, forward strand.
GGAGGTGGCCCTGAAGGTGAAGCCGAGGGGGGTGGAGAGAGCAGGGCAGGGTCGGTCACTGTGAGGGAAGGCTGAGGGCAGCACGCCCACTTCCCTGCATGACAGGCTCTGGCCTCGGGGTGTCTCTGATTGCTGGAGCTGCTCTCCCGCATGGGGGTCTCGCTCTGTCCCTGACCCCCCCCCCACCGACCTCTCCAGGGGGCTTCCCCACCCCAGGCCCCTCCTTCCTGTCTTGGCCACTTTGAGGCACAGGCTGCGCAGATCCTTCAGTTCTTGGGAGTTTTCTTGGATGATTTCTTTCGCAATTTCTTTGCCGTTTCATTTTCTCTGTTCCTTTTGGGGGGGGGGGATCTCTATTAATTGAGTGTCAAAGCTACGAGATGCACCCATGAATATTTTTATCTTTTCTTCCATTTGTCTTTGTTTTGTTTTTTTTCATAACTTTCTGGGATTTTTTTTTTTTTTTACTTCCTTTGACCTGCGGTGGAATCTTTCATTCCAGTCTAGCATTTAACCTTCTGTTCTGGGACAAGTTCACTTACTAACTGGTTACCACTTGCCGCACTTGCCATCTGGTTCTTGTTGCACCTGAGTTCCTGACAGGCGTTGACCTGTCTCAGCCTCCAACCTGCGTGCCTGGAGACCCAGGTGGGCAGGGAGCAGATGTCTGTCTTCTTGAAGTGGGTCTGGTCCTCCAGCTGAGCCCCAGGCAGCCAGGGGCCCTCTGAGACAGTCTCGGGGATGCTCCTCTCTCATCCTAGGGATGTGCCAAGGTCCTGGGGTTTGGGTGTGGAATGATCGCCCAAGTCCACGGGGCACCTCAGGGGGCTCAGATGCCCTTGGTTCTGTCCTCATGGTCCTTGGGGACTTTTGGCCTTGCTGCAGCCCTCAGGCCTCCAGTCTCTCCCTCCCCTGTGAGGTGCCCTCCCTGCCCTCCCTGCCAGAATGAGCTCCCCTTGCTATGATTTGCAGAGACAAAGGCCAGGAGACGCCACAGCTTGGTGTCCTGCCAGCCCCACACAGGCTTCCCCAGTCCAGCCAGAGGCTCTGTGCCTGGTGGGCAGGGCAGGCAGGAGAGGATCCATGGATTTCAAGGGGCCGCCCTGCCAAGCCCAGGAAGGGGTCCTGGGGGGTTTCATAGGGAGCAGACGGGATGTACGGGCTGGGTACCCCACTGTCTGTGTACATGGCACAGTCTGGGCGCTGAGCCTCTCCCCACTCTGCTCGTTCCAACACTGCCCCCTGTCCCGCCGAGGGGGGTTGTCACCCTAAACCGCCTGCAGGCCTCAGTAAACCAACCCTCCTGGGCCAGAGAGAGGGAAGCAGGGCCCCACCCGCCATGTAAGGGGAGCCGTGGGCGGCAGAGAGCTCGGTCATGAAAAAGTCATGAGGCGGCCGAGCTGGAGCCCATGTTCAGGAGTGACGTGGGAGGCTGGGCCCCGGGCCTGGCCACGTGAGACCCCAGGGCCGGCGCTGGGCCGGGCGCCCAGGAGATCCGGGCCTGGGCTGTGCCCACCTGCACCCAGGCTGGCAGGGTGGCCTGGCCTCGTGGGGCAGGGGCCCAGCAGGGGGTGGGTCGGTGTGGCCTGCTGGTGGAGGGGCAGAGTGCCAGGGCAGGGCGGGAGCCCAATGCCAGGAGAGCAGCAGGTGGCCAGGCCTGGGGCCGAGGGGCTCTGGAAAGCAGGGTGGGCGTTGGGATTTCCTCCACGGCAGTAACTCTGGAACCTCGCTGCCCGCAGGCAGGTGCGGCTGGCGACACCCAGAACAGGGGCTAGGGCCTGGGGTGGACCTGGGAAGGTGGGACCCGTGGAGGTCCCTCAGCAGTAGGGCTGCCAGGCCTCCGTCCTGGGCCATTTCCCAGTTTCCAGGGCTCCCAGCCAGCCAAGGCGGGAGCCACCCCGCCCCCAGCCGGCACACACAGGAGACCTGTGCCAGCGCACGCCACCAGCAGCAGCATCGCCCAGCACCCAGCCTGGCATGCGGGCTGGTCACCATGGCAGCAGGCCGGGTGCTGGCAGGAGCCCAGGCTGGCGCTAGTGTCCAGGGCCGGTGGTCTAGATGGGCTGAGGTGGAGGTCCTTTCCCTGCAGCCCCGGGGGGCTTGGTGGGGGAGAGGGCAAGACCCTCTGAGAGGCCAGGCCCGCCCAGCCCCCAGCCCCTGGGAAAGGAGTCCTGTCCTGAGAGCTCTGGGCTGGACACCAGGGACCAGGACCTTTGAACTAGCCCTCCATGCCCCTGGCCCATCTGGACACCCCTAATAGGGGCCAGGGCTGAGGACCAGTCCCGCCTTGTCTGCTGGGGGCTCCCCGCAGCTGAGGGGTCCCCTGCCTCCCGGGCCCACTGTAGCCACTAGCGTCCCTTTGGCTGTGTCTAGCCACTGACGGTCCCTCCCTGAGGAAGGGCCGGGTGCTGCTCACCCCCATGGCCTCTTGGTGGCCCTCAGGACAAGGCGCCCCTGGCATAAAACCTGTTTCAGACGGCACGTCGGGTGGCCTGACCGCTGGTCCGGCAGGCGCAGGTGGCAGCCTGGGGCACTCCCTGCGGCACATCCTGTCCCAGGAGGGGACAGTGTCAGTGTTGGGGGTGAGTCGGGGCAGGCTGGGCGGGACATGGTGGTGGGCACGTCTGTGGGCCCCCAGTGAGTGGCTGTGTGGACCTCCTCATCGCCCTGCTGGGCAGCCGGGAGTGGGCCAGCTGCAGGTCCAGGGCCACGCCTTCCAGGCCGTGACCGGCCCTGCCCTTCCCCGACTGTGCGTGGTTTCTCACACACACACATGCACTCACACACACACGTGCATGCACGAGGCGGAGCTCAGCCGGGCACACAAGAACCCCAACATGGAAAGGTCACGGGACTCATTAAGTACCTACTATGTGCCAGAGCCGTGGGGGGTTCCAGAAAGGAACCGTGGCCCTAGCAGGCAACTGGGCAAGGCGAGGGTCTCGGGTCCTGCGGGAGTGGCTGGGTTGGTGGGGGACTCTGCACACGGCCTTTCTCCAAGGGCGCGGGCCTGGGAAGCCCGCCTGTGAGAGTCCCCCTGGGGCCTGACGGCCACCCCCGGCAGGCGCCCCACCCCCCCCTGGGACTGCGGGGCCCCAGGACTGAGAGGCCGTGGCCATGCTGGCTCTGCCGCCAAGAGGCTGCCCGGCGGCCAGGCTTCCTCTGCCAGGCACGTGGTGCCGTGAGTGCCCTGCCAGCACCAGCCAGCCCCGACTTGGCCTTCCCGCCTGCCCCAGCCCTGCTCCAGGGCCGCCTGGCTGGGGGTTCGGGCTGTAGGTGAGGGGGACCGTGGGCACAGCTGCCCTCATGCACAGACAGGCGGACAGCACCGGGGCTTGTCACCTGGCTGAGCTCGCTCTGCAGAGGGGCGTCTGGCTGCACCCACCTGGGCCTGCGGCGTGCCCTCCAGGGGCCAGGGCCAGAGGCTCAGGCAGAGACTAAGTGGTGTGGCCCTGGAGCAGGGGCCACTTCCTCTCCACGAAGTGCCTGGCGGCACTGTCCCCGAGGAGGGGCCTCCAGCCCATCCCTCCTGACCTGGGGGTGGTTCTCTGCATCCGGGCTGGGCCCCAGTCCCCGCCATGTCTGCCCACACCAGGCCGGCTAGGGGGCCGCCCAGGGCTGGGGAAAGAAGGAAGGGCTCCTGGCCCTGTGTCCAACCCCAACCACGGACCTTTGTGCCGCCTGCCACCCCACCGCCTGGGGCTCACACGCTCCGTCCAAGCCCATTTCCATCTGCTGGAGCCCCACGGCCTGGGGCCCGACGTGGCCTCAAGTCGGCTGCAGGGCTGTGCCGGGGCCCTCCAGGGCCCCCGAGGATGCAGCGGGCCTCTGGGCCCCGTGGCTGGAAGTGCCCCGTGGTCCCAGGTCCCAGTCCCTAGGGAGCCCAGAGGGTCACACGCTGTGACGAGGAAGAAGACACCACGCTGGCCCAGGCCCAGGTTGGGCAGCTCTGGTTTCACTACTTGGCTCCCAGCCCCTGAGGCAGGTGCAGGAGACAGACAGGCCCGGCCGAGCTGAGCAGGCCACCACAGGTCCCCAAAGACAATCCCTGGGGCTCAGCAGGGTGGGGTGCAGGGGAGGCCCAGCAGCTGGGGCTGGGAGGTGCCAGGTTTGGAGGTGGCCAGTTTCTGACCTCTCCTAGCCGGCCTCATCACTACACAGCCCCCGGGACGGGCCAGTTTCTCTGGCGATGTGGACGGCTGTTCAGGAGTCCCCAGGGCCATTGACCGAGGCTGGTTTTACCAGGGCTCCCCCACAGAGCAGGGTAGGCAAGAGGTCCGCTTGGACCTGGGCCTGCCGCCTCCAAGATGACATCGTTGTCTGCTCCACACTCTCGCTCCCGTGTCCCCTCCGTCGGCCCGGGGTTCCCATCAGCAGGTGTCATTGTGTCTGTCACATGGCTGCCGTCTCGGCTGCAAGCAGGGGCCCTCCCCTGGGGCCAGCACAGCCAGGCCACCCAGCCCAGTGGGGACAGGGAGCTGGCTCCCTCTCTGCACTGCCCGCCCGGGCTCGGGTCTTAGGCCACAGGTGCTGGGACCAGGCGCTCAGCCCACTCACTAGGCCTGACACCCCTGCTGCCACTCGCCCAGCCCCGGCCACACTTAGGGGGCATCAGGCCAAGGGCCCTGGGGCAGCCTCGGGGGGCTGCAGGACGCAGGCTGCGGGTCGCCAGGCGGGTCGCGGTGCCCCTGGAGGCAGGAATCAGAGAAGCAGTAACTGGATCTGGGACTGTGATCGGGTTGCGGCCGCGCCGTTTTCCACCAGGCGGCTCTTGCTGCGCCGGGAAGGAGCTGGGCAGGGCTGGTGGGTCCACGCGGTGGGTCTGGGGGCCCTTAGGTGGGTGGTGAGGAGGAGAGAGCCAAGAGGTGCCAGGGCCACGAGGGAGGAGACAGGGCGGTAGCCCAGGCCGCAGCAGCCGCTGGGGACCACCCGGAGCAGGTCAGGCCCTTGGCGGGGGCGCCCTCTGGCCCCAGGATCCGGCTCGAGCCCTGCCGCAGTCCGGGAGCGGCTGAAATCCAAGCTGGGGTGAGGACGGGCGGGCAGCCGCTGCCCCTAAGCCGGCCCAGGTCTGATCCGCCTCCCACCCGCCCTCTCCTGCCCGCTGGTCATGTAAGAGCTGCCTGGGCCCTCGGCCACTGGTCAGGACAGCGTCCGAGCAGGCAGCAGGTCCATGACGCCGGCAGGGCCTGGGGGCCACGGGCCAGCCCAGCCGAGCCGGGCCTCGGGGGGCCACTGGGGGCCGTGAGCACGCAGAGAGAGCTGTCCAGGACCCTGCCGGGCAGTCCCCAAGATGCCTACCAATGGCCTGCACCAGGTGCTGAAGATCCAGTTTGGCCTCGTCAATGACAGTGACCGCTACCTGACAGCAGAGAGCTTCGGCTTCAAGGTCAACGCCTCGGCACCCAGCCTCAAGAGGAAGCAGACATGGGTGCTGGAGCCTGACCCCGGCCAGGGCACCGCCGTGCTCTTCCGCAGCAGCCACCTGGGCCGCTACCTGTCGGCTGAGGAGGACGGGCGTGTGGCCTGTGAGGCGGAGCGGCCTGGCCGGGACTGCCGCTTCCTGGTGCTGCCGCAGCCTGACGGGCGCTGGGCGCTGCAGTCCGAGCCACACGGCCGTTTCTTTGGTGGCACAGAGGACCGGCTGTCCTGCTTCGCCACCACCATCTCCCCGGCGGAGCTGTGGACGGTGCACCTGGCCATCCACCCACAGGCCCACCTGCTGAGCGTGAGCCGGCGGCGTTACGCGCACCTGTGCCCGCAGGAGGACGAGATCGCGGCGGACAGCAACACGCCGTGGGGCGTGGACGCGCTCATCACCCTCATCTTCCGGAACCGGCAGTACTGCCTCAAGTCCTGCGACAGCCGCTACCTGCGCAGCGACGGCCGCCTGGTCTGGGAGCCTGAGGCCCGCACCCGCTACACCCTGGAGTTCAAGGCTGGCAAGCTGGCCTTCAAAGACTGCGATGGCCGCTACCTGGCTCCTGTGGGGCCTGCGGGCATGCTCAGGGCTGGCCGCAACACTCGGCCCGGCAAGGACGAGCTGTTCGACCTGGAGGAGAGTCACCCGCAGGTCGTGCTGGTGGCCGCCAACCACCGCTATGTGTCCGTGCGGCAAGGTGAGGGGTGCGGCGGGGCCAGCCACCCTGGCCCAGGCGTGGGGGTGCGGCCTCATGTCCGAGTGGTGCAGACGTGTGTGCGGGGGCGAGGGGAGGGGCTGGATGGACTCGAGTGGGCAGACCATGGTGGGGCTGCTGGCTCACCATCAAGGGCTGCTGGCTTTGGGGTCAGAAGGGAGGGGCTCCATCTCAGGCTCCTGGGTGCTGCTGATCACCCCACAGGCGGTGCCAGGGGTGGGGGCTTTGCCCTGCCGATCCCAGACTGTCCCAGCTCCCGCCCCTTCTCACCCACCATTGCACTTTCTGAACTTAAAGGAAACTGGGGAGGGTGCCAAAGCCAGGCTAAGAGCCAGCAAAGCCGGGGGTGTGGGGCAGAGCCGTGGTCCCACACTCTCCTGTGGCTGACCCAGGGGTGGGGCAGGACCTTGGGGTCCCTCCAGTATGGGGGACCCAGAGGATGCAGGGCACTGACAGCCCCTCCCAGGTCTGTGCTTGGCAGGAAGGCTCTGTCTGCCTGTTGGGTTCAGCCTGGCTCCCCTGTCTCCCCGGTCATTGGTCACCTGCCTCATGTGACTGGTGGGTCCTTTCACACACAGTCAAACACCTGTAGGCAGCTCCTACATCCCGCTGAGGAAGCCAAGGTCCCAGAGGGGCTCGTGCTGCTAGGGGTCACCTCGGGCTCTGTCAGCAGTCTCAGCTCGTCCCACTCAGGCTCCTGGTTCTGTGCACCCAGGAGTGACCCTGACCTGGCACAGGGCCACTCTGTCCAGAGAGCAGAGGCCCCGACATGAGCACATGCGAGCGGTGGCCTCACTGTGGCTGGAAGGGCCCTGCCTGCGACGGTGTCCTCGAGGCCAGGCCAGCACAGGGGCAGGCGTTCCACAACCTCCTGAGCACTCGTCCAGGCGTGTGGCCCGGCCCTGGGCTCTGACTGCAGGTGGACAGCCCTGACCCTGCCCACCACAGGCCCTGGGGTCTAGCCGCACCAGCGTGGTGCCCGGGCCCGCGTGCTTGGTTTGTCAGTGACACACTGGCCGTGAAGCGGAAGGGCCCCTCTGGGTCAGAGGAGGTGCTGGCCGCAGCATCTGCACGAGCTCCGCTCGCGAGCCAGACTCATGGTGCCGCCGGAGGTGATGGCAGCGGCGGTAAGGGTGGCTGTGGTGACTGAGACGGTGCTGCAGGTTCTCCCAGAGACTCTGGCGGAGGCGGTGACAGTGTGGTGTTGGTGTTGGTGGTGACACTAGCAGTGTTGACGGCGTTGGTGGTGATGGTGGCAAGGGACAGGGCTGTAGGGATCACTTTTCACTCACTGGCACCCTGGAACGGTGGCCAACAACCAGACCCACCGCCCGCCGCAGAGGGGCCCCGCACTTGCCCCCCCACTTCCCGTGCAATTAGCCGACGGCCCCTGGCCCGGCCCCCGGAGGTTCGGGGTTGACTTGGCACCCAGGGAGTCAGGAAGAGGATGTGGCATCTCAGTCCGGGGGGCGCATCCCTCCATCCAAGGCAGCTGGAGCGGCACCTGGGCCCCGGGCATCTTCCTTACCAGGTGGCCCCTAAACCGCAGCTGCCTGCTTTCTCCTCCCTATGAGGCCACCTTGCTGGCCCTGCCCCGTGCACGGCAGTCAGCATCTTGCCCAGAGCACCAGAAAGACGGCTGCAAACTGGTGACCCACCAGGACATCAAGTGTGTCCTGAAAAGGGTTTCTGGAGGCCCAGGAGAGGGCAGTCCCAGGCAGGACACCTTGCCAGCTCAGCGGCAACACCTAAGCCCTCTGCTCGTTCCCCTCCGAGGACCCCTGGGAGTGCCCCTGGGACAGCTCTGTCCATGGGCAGGCACCCTCATGGCCGGGCCTCATATCCAGAAGGGACACAGGCCGGAGGAAAGGGGGGCCTGGGCTCCCCTCGTCTTTACAGGGGTGAGGGGAGCTCTTCTGTAACCCCGCAGAGCCCACCAGTGCCCGCCCATCCACTGCCCAGCCAGCTCCTCCTGGGCGCTGGGCTCTGGGCCGGCACAGCCCGGCCTCAAGGTCGGGGCCCCCATGTGGCTGTGTGGCAGGGAGCCCCCCAGGCCGCGTCCTGTCTGCAGGGCTGTGTGGGACTCACTGGGGATGGCAGCAGAGGCGTGCAGCCCAGCCTCCCCCGTCAGCACCTGCAGACTGTCCCCGGCCCCAGCCCAGAGCGGTCACGGGAATGGGACATACCAGTTGTCACCACTCCCTGCAGACCATCGGTGCCGGGAGGGAAGGGCTGTTCTCTGTGCTGCCCCCGACCGCGAGCCCAGAGCGGTGGGCACACACTGAACTGTTCACTCTCACTGCCAGGTGCAAGGTGGGATGGCCATGAGGACACTGGCCTGGCCACCTTCTCCTCTGGGCTGTGACCCGACTGTGGGGGGAGGCCCAGCCCTGCCTTGTGCCCAGCCTGCCTGCCAGGGGGCAGGGTGGGACAGGATCTGGCCTCAACCCTCAGGCCCCCAGCTGGACATGCCGGGGCCTGAGGGGGGCGGGGCTCTGTGACCTGCCACACCACCCAGACTGGCCAGTTGCCATGGAAACAGAAACTCAGTTTATGGGAAGATACTATGGAGGCCCCAGAGCCTGCCAGCTGCCCCCCATCTGAGCATGGACACTCCTCTGTCCCTGGCCCAAGACCCCAGGCACGGCCTCAGTAGTCTCGGCCTTCCCTAGGACACCAGGGAGGCCCTAGATATGAGTGGGAGGCTAGGGAGGTGACAAGGGACCAGCCCCTGTCCAGACCCAAGAGTGGACCCCAGGCCTTGGCTGTGTCCTGGGCCACAGTGCCAGGAAGGACAGGGGCCTCTGCCCACACAGGGCCTGAGGGGCCAGGTATAAATAGAGGCCCTGTGAGTGCTGGGCCAGGAGGGGAAGCAGGCAGATTACCTGCTGATTAGTAGGCCAGGGATTTGCCAGCACGGAAGGGCCAGCTCCTGGCCGAGGTCGGAGCTCGGGGAGCAGCGTATGGGGTTCCATGTGCCCCCACGGCCCTGGGGACAGAGCTCCCAGACCCTTTGTGGAGCAGCTTCCGAATCCTCTCAGGTTCTAGATGAGCCCCTTCTGGCTTCGGGGTTGCCCCAAGCGTTGCTGCCCCACCCGTCTGCTCCCCACCCACCCAGGGAGAGGCGTGAGGGGCTTTCCTTCTCTTCCCTCCAGGGATCAATGTCTCAGCCAACCAGGATGAAGAGCTGGACCACGAGACTTTCCTGATGCAGATCGACCGGGAGACAAAGAAATGCACCTTCTACTCCAGCACTGGGGGCTACTGGGCCCTGGTGACCCACGGGGGCATCCAGGCCACAGCCACGCAAGTGTGAGTGGGCCATCCCCACACCCGCCCCGCCCTGAAGATCTTGTAGCAGCCCCGCTGGGAAGAACGCCTACGGGGGTGGGGAGAACTCTTAGCCGGCCTATCAGTGGAAAGCAAGAGCCTGCCCCTCCCCCGGGGGGCAGTGTCGCACTGGAGGGGTATGGGAAGCCCTGGACCCCAGCCCGGGTGCACTGCCACTCTGAAGGGACCTTGCCCTGCCCCTCCAGCTCGGCCAGCACCATGTTCGAGATGGAGTGGCGAGGCCGGCGGGTGGCTCTCAAGGCCAGCAATGGGCGCTACGTGTGCATGAAAAAGAACGGGCAGCTGGCAGCCATCAGCGACCTCGTGGGTGAGCACTCTCCACCCGCCCAGAGACCCTGTGTCCGTCCGCCAGGAGCAGCCCCTCCCCCTCGTGGGGACTGGCTGCTGTCCCGGCCCCGGCTGGTCCAGACCACCGCTATGGACAGCAGCCATCAGCCGAGTGGTTAGGTCCCAGAGCGCCCTCCTCTTCATGACACCTTCGGGGCGCCCAGGGTAGGGGGCAGCAGGCCCGTCGCGAGATCACTGACAAGGGCAGACCCGGGCCGGGAGCCTGAGCCTCGGGGAGCTCTTCCTGGGGAGCCCCTGTCGCGCCCGCCTGACTGGCTGGGACAGGGATGGCTCTCCCCGCAGGCGAGGATGAGGAGTTCATCCTCAAACTCATCAACCGGCCCATCCTGGTGTTGCGCGGCCTGGACGGCTTCGTGTGCCACCGCCGCGGCTCCAACCAGCTGGACACCAACCGTTCAGTCTACGACGTCTTCCACCTAAGCTTCAGCGACGGCGCCTACCAGATTCGAGGTGCGGGGCAGGGAGCCAGGGGAGCGCGCGGGCGGCGCGCCTTGCGCGGCACCGGGGCGCCCCGCCGACAAACACTTGCTCCGCAGGCCGCGGCGGGTTCTGGCACACCGGCAGCCACGGCAGCGTGTGCAGCGACGGCGAGCGCGCCGAGGACTTCCTCTTCGAGTTCCGCGAGCGCGGCCGCCTGGCCATCCGCGCCCGGAACGGCAAGTACCTGCGCGGCGGCGCGTCGGGGCTGCTGCGCGCGGACGCGGACGCACCTGCCGGGGTCGCGCTCTGGGAGTACTGAGTACCCTTCCCCTTGTCACCCATTAAACCGAGTCTGTCTCAGAGGCTGTCACGCTCCTGGCGGTGGCTCTGGGTGGGCGCGGAGTGTCAGCGCCGCGGGGCAGGGGACGCGCCTGGTCACTCAGCGCGGAGCCCCGGAAGAGCGTCCTCGCCCACCGCGACCGTCTCTGGGTCCTGCGGTTCGCGCTACCTCGCCAACCTCATGCCCAGGAGACGCAGCCTGAAGCCTGCCCGGGAGGAAGGGCCAGCGGGTCAACCCCCCCCCCTCCAACCCCGCAGGACCACAGGAATGGGTGGGTGAGCGCTCCTCCGCTTGTCCCGCCCCCCACCTGGGAGGTGCAGCAAGGCTGGCCAGTTGGGGGGTCTTCCGGGTCGGTGTGTCTCCACAGAGCATCACTGCTCCCAGCACAGGGGCAGGATCTTAGGGAACCCCGGAAGCACTTGGCGGTCAAACTACCCCCACAGTTCCCCACGACCCCCATGGATAGCGAGCCAGGGGAGAGGACCCTTCTCAGCTCAGGCAGCTGCCCCACTGCTGTCCAGAATCCCCCTCACCCCAGGAAAGGGGCTCTTGGGCCAAGCCCACCCCAGCTGTGCACAGAGGGCCTCACCCCACAGCTGGCTGCCGCCCCAGGCCAAGGTGGCTGTCGGGACCAGGTCCTGGCGCACCCACACACCTGCCCAGAGCAGCCAGCACCCAGAACCCCCACCCAGGCTGATGCCCCTTGGATGGGCTGGGTGACCTGGAACTTCTGAGATGGGAGGTGCAGCCCCTGGGATCGGTCAGGACTGTGAGGATGAGGGCGACAGGGGACGGGGGAGAGCTTGAGCGAAGGGCTGGAGCCCAGAGGGAGGGGACACGGAAGGGCAGACCTCACCTGAGGAAGAGGCCCTTCCCCCACCAGCCCAGCCCTCCGTTGGGGTCGGGAGCCCCTCCACTGAGTCCCAGGAGCGGGTGAAGCGCTCTGAGAAGGGGGCAGCAGGGAGGAGGTGTGAGGTGGGTGCCAGTGAAGACCTGACACCCAGGGCCAGGCTGAGGGAGGAAAGGGGCACGGAGGGACTTGGGGGCACAGGGCCTACTAGGTCTTTCCTAAGCCTCCCTGTAGCCCCTCCCCAGAGAACCCCTGGGCCCGGTCCCCTCCACCTAGGGACAAAGAAGGGCCGAGTCAGGGGCTAGGAGTCTGAGGAAGGCACCGGTTAATTTGGGGTGGCACACGGGGAACCCAGCCGTCCGGGAGACAGGAGGCTGCTGAGCTGCAGCCTGTGCTGCCCCCTGGTGGCGCCTGGGGAGGGAGGGAGGGAGGGAGGGAGGGAGGGTCAGGGCTGGAAGGCGGGAATCCCAGTGTGACGCTCCTGGGCTCTTTGACCGCAGGGCACCCAGGGGGGGCTCTCTCCCCACTGACCTCAGCCACTTCAACCGCCACAGAGGGCAGGCGGGGGCAGGCGGGGACTGGCTGCAGAGGGCGGCCCTGTGGCTGAGACGGGCTGGAGCTGCGAGTGGGGATGTGGCAGCAGGAGGCAGCCCACCGTCCCCTTCCCTGGCTGAGCCGCCCCAGGCACCACCCGGCATCTGTGCGCACCCAGGTCTCACACCGCGGCCAGGCCTGCTGAGGCTGCTACCCCGCAGCTCCTGCCCTGGCTGGCCCGCGTGTCCCGTCCCTCCTTTCTGGCCCCGCCTCAGGTTTACCAAGCCCCTCCCTTCATTCCCCGGGCAGCGCTTCACCCCGGGACCACAGAGCCCAGCATGGGGCGCACCTGGTACAGGGCAAGGGGCACCCAGGAATCTGGGTCCAAACCACTACGGGGGGAGGCGGGTAACAAAACCAGTGGAGGCAGAGTCAGCTCACAGAAAAGTCAGTTGAGGGGGCGGTGGGTCCCTCACAGAACCCCCCCCCCCCAGCACCATGCGACACCCAGGCATCACCTCCCCAAACAGGGACGGCATCAGCACCAGCGGCCCACCCCGCGCCCTGCCAGTGCTGGGTGTGGAGGTGGGGGTGACCTGGCCACAGGCCACCTGGAGCCCCCCTGCCCTCTCTGTGCTATGTCACGGGGAGCGCCCCAGCAGTGCAGGCGCAGGGCCAAGGCGTCCCCAGTGGGTGGCAGGCAGCTGTGGGGAGGTGGCACCTCCCTCCGGGCGCAGTGGCAGGCAGACCCACACCTGCCCCAGGTCCTGATCCCAGGTGGTCTCTCCCTGGCCTCCAAGAGCCACCCAGGCCACGCCACTCCGGCTCCGGGGTCCGGCCCAAAGTCCTGAGCTCCAGAGTGGAGCGGACGTCGCTGACCAACCCCACACCCTGGGGGACACTGCCCAGCAGCAACAGGATGAGGGTGGAGACAGGGGGCAGCCGTGGGAGGAGGGAAGGGGCTGGACGAGACGGGCGCTCTTGGGGCGGTCACAGCAGCAGGAGGCCGGGGCTGCGGAGCTGCCGGTACACCTGCAGCAGCCTCTCCGCGGCAGTGCGGGAGCCGGCCTCGTCCTCCACACAGAGCTGGTCGCGCAGGGTCCGCACCTCCCGAAGCAGTGCCTGCAGGGGACAGCGGGGGGCAAGAGCTAGGCCCCACCATCCCCCTGCGGGGCACCAGGTCCCTCCGGGGGACACCTGTTGTGTACCAACCCTACCTGAGACAGGATGAGGCCAGAAAACAGGTTCGTCTGTGCCCTGGAAGGGCAGGCCTCCCTGCCTGGCCCCTGAAGTCCCCTCAGGACGAGAGAGTGTGGCTTGGCTGAAGGGGAGCCCACCTCCCAGGGGACAGGAGGGTCCCAGCCAACAGCAAGGGGGGGGCCACAGACAGAAGTGACCGAGCCCACCCCTCCCCAAGTTCTGAGGGCAACACAGGAGCCTGGCCAGAGACAGTCCCCACTGTCGGGGCTGCTGGGGGGTTTGGGGACGGGACCCCCAAGGGGCCTCACCTCATGGCTGGCCTGGATCTGGTGCAGGTGCTGCAGGCAGAGGTCAGGTGGGCTGGAGCCCCGGGCGGCCTGCTCCACCACCATCCTCTGGGGGACAAGGAGCAGGTTACCAGGGGGTGACAGGCAGCACCAGGGGCTCCGGGCCCTCGTCCTCCGGCCTCGAGCTGGGCGGCCCCTTCCCTTCCCCTCCTCCCCCTGCACTGCAGGCATAGGTCAGCCCCGCTGCCCGCCACCCACAGAACCTGAGTGCCCCGCCCTTCACTTCAGGCCTCACTCCCGCCCCTGTGGGGCTGCTCCAGCGCGGCTCTCTAGAGGAAGCCACCCGCACCCCGGCTCCCAGGGGTCAGGTCCCAGCTCCAGACAGGCACAGAGAGCGAGGTCTCTGCTGCCTTGGGGGCAGAGCCCTGAGGAGACTTGGACCTGAGGGAAAACAGCAGGACCCCGAAACCCAGAGTGTCTCCCTGTCCTGCTCAAGGCCGCCTGCACCGCTGCCCTGGGGACCACCCTTCTGCCCGCAGGTGGGGACCGGCTGCCAAGCCTGGGCATGTGCAGGGGGCAGGAGCAGCTGGTCATGGCAGCGAGGTTGTCACCAGGGTCATGGCAGGATGGGGGCAGAAGTGTCACAGAAGGGTCACGGAGGCGCATGAGGTGGTCACGAGAGTCGCTGGCCTGGGCTTGTGCAGGTGACGGGTTGGCCAACATCAAGGATGGCCCTTAGCCCTCGTCAGAGCTCAGACTGTGGGTTCTGATTCTCGGGGAGCGGGGCGGGGGCCTGGGAGTGGACGCTGGTAAGTCCCTGGTGCAGACCCCACTAAAGGAAAGTCACCGAAATGGGTTGGTGGCGGCACGGCCCACCCCCGAGGAGAGGAGCCAGGCTGTGCCCAGCTGAGGGCACCATCGACAGACTTTTTCTGGAACATGCGGCTGGCCGGCCCCAGCCCCTACTCCCCAACAAAGATCAGGAGGCTCAGATGAGCCGACACCCTGTCCCGGGGCCTGAGCCCAGGGTGTCTGACCCCAGGGGCGGCCTCTGCTCAGCCAGCCAAGTGCAGGAACCTCCAGTGGACCCTGCTCACTTTCACCTGCTGACTCAGTGAGTCCCAGGCGCCCATGGGGGCTGCTGCCAGGAGGGCAAGCAGAGGACCCCCGCTGGCCTGCACACACGTGCACCTGGAGGCAGAGACGAGGAGGGGAACCCACCCGCCGCAGCGGCCCAGGCTGGGCAGCGCACCTGCATGCGTCCAATGAGGGCACTGTGCACCCCGCACACGCCGGCCAGAGAGCAGCTCTCCACCTGGATCTCCACAGCCTGGAGGGGCCCCACTGGGCACACGTCCGTCACGGCCACCTGTGACACAGGGGTAGCCCGAGTCCACCAACCACTCCCTGGCCTGGGCTGCCCCTCTACACTGTCCTGGACGAGACTTGGTGCTGAAGGGCACTCAGGCCAGGTCTCCCTGCCCAACAGCAATGCCCACCTGGAGAACCAGCCAGCCAACCCACAGCGAAGCGGCTCCCCTGCCCAGGAAGGGCCCTGTTCCCTACGGCACTCCTCCTGGAGCGAGGTGACGGCTGTGACTGGCCTGGACACCACTCACAGGCCCCCACACACCCGGGCCACCTGACAGCAGGATCCAGTACAAACACAGGGAGTGGGCAATCAAGGTCAGCCAAGGGCCCTCCCAGAGGTTTTGAGGACATGGAGCTGAGGAAGCACAGGACACCACGCAAGGCCTGCGGCCTGGGGACTCTAGGAAAGTCACTATCACTAGCAACTCTTCCTCTGGTGTCCGTGAGGTGTGTGTGGGCACCCACAGGGCCGAGGACCCTGCACCTCCCCACCTACCCCAGAATCCAGGCCCAGAGACACCCCAACCAGGCACCTGCCTGTTCTTGGCTCTTGGCTGACCGCAAAGAGCTATGCTGTGGGGAGCGGCCGGCTCCCCGAGGCTGAGGTGACCCCACCCCCCACCCAGGGGACGCATGTCCTCGCTGCCCAGCTACTCTGCCAGCCTCCACATGGGGACCTGAAGCAGGATGTGGTCCAGGCTGGTCGCCAGTTTGGGGAGGCAGGTGTGTGCATGACACGAAGTGGCCTCAGTGACGGGTGCAGCCTCCCGGCGACCTGTGCGGGCCCTGTGCCCCCGGGGCACTGGTGGTGGTGCCAGCAGCTTGGGGAGGTGGGGCCGTGCGTGTAGAGTGCTAGGCAGGCTGCGGCCCTGCCAAAGCCACCGGGGCACAGGAAGCAGGCTCCTCTCAAGCCAGACAAAGGTGCTCAGAGACCCCACTCTGAGAACAGCTGCCATTGAGGCCAACCCCCCACTTGCCTCGTGCACAGTGAGGCGAATGTCGGTGCCGTCTGGGGCCACGCCCTGGACAGAGGATAGCGCTCGGGCCCTCACGATGTCCACGGCAGCGTTCTCAGCGAGCAGCCACTGCAGGGTGGCACAGCACAGGGACACGCCTGATGGAGAGAGATGCAGGCCGCAAGCTTGGACGGATCCCAGGACAACGAGGAGGACCCTCCCGGTCCACAGGCCTCAGTGCCCCAGGCCAGAGCGAAGCCAGTCAGCACCACGAACCTGAGTACCTGTTCCCCCAGGCGGCTCTGAGCAGCTCTGCCGACACGGTGATGGCAGCCACGGAGGGGGGCAGGTACTTGGCCCTCAGAGACTCGGGTCCTGCCAGCTGGCTGCCGGGCCTGCGGCAAGCCTCCAGGAAGGTGTCCATGGGGTCGCCAGCGGGACCCAACGGCCCCAGGGCCTGTGCGTGGGGCACGGCCAGGCCAGGGAAGCGCAGGCCCTGCAGCAGGTCCACCGTGTGCTCACTCAGGGGCAGGCAGATGCCCCCTTGCCCAGGCAGGTTGTCAGGTGGGCCCCCATCCCAGGAGGTGTCCTCAAAAGAGCCCGAGGGGGCCAGGGCCCCGCCCACCACCTCCCTGAGGCTGCAGAACAGCGCACAGCACACAGTCACGGGCAGGTCCAGCACGCCGTCCTCACCCGGGCCCAGTGCCAGCGTCACCTCGCGCTGACTGCCAGGGCCGAGTTGGTCCACAGGGATGGTGTAGGTCACGGCCGAGCCAGCCACCTCTGTGTCTGAGGCCCGGGCGCCGGGGAGCACCTGGACGCACAGCGCCCAGCCCCGGCCCAGGTGGGGGCCGCTGCTGTTCTCCAGCAGGCAGGTGGCAGTCAGCACGTCCTGCAGCTCCCGGCGGCTCCAGGCGGTGGTGGTCGTGCACGAGACGGGCCGGGGGCCCTCCCGGTGGGACAGCAGGGCGCAACTCACATTCATGGCTTCATTGAGACACGTCAGGGCCCCGTTCCGCTGGTCGACGGCCTTCTTCAGGGCAGACGCTCTGGGAAGGGCAGACAGGGCACCGGGGAGGGGCGGGGAGTTGAGACGGAGGGCGCACCCCCGGCTCTGGGGTTGGAAAGAACTGGAACGTGGCTCCAGCAAGCACCACATGAGGAGCACCCGACTCGAGGAGCAGCTCTCCCGGTCCTGCCAGTGCCACCCGCAGCCACTGGGGCCAGGGAGCCTGCAACCCCCACCAGGGACATGGGAGCTACATGGTGCTTGTGCTGGGGTGGGCCTCCCCGCTGTGTCCCCACACTCGGAGTCGGCCCCTTTGCCCATCTGCAGCCACTGTGACAGCCTGAGAGTGGCCAGCACTATGGGCAGGACCCACACCCTCCAGGGCCAGGGCCGCAGGATGCTCGCTGGCCCCAGGAGGGTGGGTAAGGGCACGGGAGGAGGCGGCCCTGTGGAGAGAGTCTCCACAGCCTGTGCCAGGCAGACGGAGGCGGTCGGGGAACGCGGTGCAGGCCCCTTTCGTCTTCCGAGGGAGCCAGCCTTTTGTTAGCCACTCAGCATCTGGGGCTGTCACCAGGACCAGTGTCCACACCCAGGACACTGCCTCCCGAGGACGTCGCCAGCTGCTCACCTCTCAGAGACGGCGCCGATGCCACAGAGCAAATCCTTAATTTTCCGGCCAGTGTCCACTATGGTCCCTCTGGTGGGCCAAGGTGCCTCGGGGCTCTGCTCCAAGTGGCAGGTCATCAGGCGGCCTCGGGCAGACAGGGCCAGGAGCTCGGTGCCCCCTGAAGATGGACACAGGTGGGGGGCCGAGCTGCTGGGACAGCTCCCCCGACCCAAGACAAGCGCTGGCAGAAAACCACACCTAGGTGAAGGCCCGGGACGACGGAGCTGCCACATCCGTTACATACACACTCCACAGGGCCCTCCCTGGGAGGGGACGTCGGTGCAGTGGAGGTGGCACCGTGGTGGCACACTATACATGGACAGGACCACAAAGGGCCAAACAAGGACCCATGGGGGTCACTGTGTCAGCCGGGCACAGCTTGGCCCTAGCAGGTCACCCGGACACAGCTGCCCCGAGGTTTCAGGAGAGGAGTGAGGGCCTCGCTCTGGCTCCACTCGGCCCAGTGGCCCTTTCTGGGAGCCCGTGGTCCCTCTGGCATTGTCCCGCTCCCTCTGGCTCTGGGCAACCAGGGAGGGCTCCAGGAAATGGGGAGATCTGCCTACCGCCAAGCCCAGGACTGCCGAGGCCCTGAGTCCCGCCTATAAGGAGCAGACAGGCCTCACCCTGGGCTCCCGCGGGCTTTCCGACGCCCGGCCATCCACGTGGCCCTTCCCTGCAGTGGACAGCTGCCTTTCCCCTTCAAAGCATTTCTTTCACTTTGTTAGCATGGTGCGCCGTGTGCCTCGGGCTGACTCCTGGGCCATCTAAGAGGAACGGGCCATGGGCTTGCCCCCCAAGAGCACACACAGTCAGGGCCCCGGGAAGCCGCCCGCCCCCAGCCAGCCCAGGGTGGGCTCCCTGGCAGGGCCCACGGCGAGCAAAGGAGGCATTTCCTGGCCTTTAACGGAAATGTCAAGACTCAACCTGAACCCACTCAAATCACCCTGGGACGACCTGCGACATGAGACCCATCCCGGAAAGAGGCGCCTGCCCTGGCTCACTCAGGGCAGAGCCCACCCAGGCAGGGTGCACACACAGTCAGGCCATCCCTGACCCCCAGTCACAGCCCGTCAACCACGAAGCACCACCAGGTGAGCGTAATGCTGCCTGGTGGGGTTTCCAGTGCCCAAGGATGAGGCAGGGAGAGGACAACTCGCAGAGAGAGAGAGAGGACTGCCAAGAGAGGTCCCACTCATGCCCATATCTTTGGTTTTTGGGGTTATACAGTGGCTCTTACCTTCAGGGGACCTCGGTGACACTGAGAGGGTGACGACACTGCAGATGTTCAAGCTGGCTGGACACAGCAGAGAGGGCAGGCCTCCTGTGCCATCGGGCGGCACGTCCACCCCCTCCCCGAGCCAGGGGGCGCCTCCCCGAGCCAGGTCCACCAGGCAGAGGCCAGAGGGGGTGCTGTGGTACACGCGGCCCCCGCCGCAGGCAGCACAGAGCACGGGCCCTGGCAAGCAGTACTCCCGCAGCTCTGGCACCAGACTCCCGGCCTCGCCCCAACTGGCCTTGACAGCCAGCGTCCGGCCTCGGTGACCCAGTGCCACCAGGCAGTCACAGCAGGCGTCCTCCACGTCCTCAGGCAGTGGCTCTGTCCTCAGGGCCCCGATGAAGATAACAGGCTCCTCCAGGTGATGCAGAATCCTGACGAGGGCCTTCGGGTCGCCGGGGGCCAATCTGGAGGTGACCAGGGTCTTCAGGACTACACAGCAGAGCTGGCCATCTGGGAGGCCGCAGAGGATCACAGGTGATTCCAGGAGGGCGGCGTCGGGGCCGAAGAGGAGCCCGAACAGGGCCCCCTCCAGCGTGAAGCCCAGGGGACCCCTCTGGAGGCTGTGGGGGGCCCCGCAGCCTGGCGGTGACACACAGCACAGCACGGGGAGCAAGCGGGGGCCTTGGGGCTCCCCCAGGCTCCATGCTGGGGGGATGGAGGCGGACAGCTCCACCTCGCCGATCTGGCCCGGGAGCCTGGGGCCTGGCCCAGGATAAGGACATGCAAACAGCTGCACCTTCCACTGGGCAGCACCCTGGGCCAGCGTGATGAGCACACTGTCCAGCACAGTGAAAGAGCACAGCGTGGCGTCGGGGAGGACACAGGCGCCTGGGTCCACGGGGACGACAGGGGATGGGCACTCACTGTCCTCCTCATCCCCGTTGCTCTGGCTCACAGACCTCGGAGAAGACAGGGAAGTGTCAGTCACGATATTCACACACTGTCTCTTGGCAACCTGCTCCCAGACTGGCTGTGGGCCATTCACAGGGAGCAGACTCAGTGACCACCACAGCCCTTCAGCAGTGCGGGGAGGGCTCAGCAGGGATCGGCTGGCCCCAGGCACCTCCATCCTGCCCCTCTGGCTGCTCTGCTGGCCCAGGGACACACACAGAGCGAGGCTTCTGGGAAACGGTGAAAGCTTCATCAATGCGGGCCTGTCAGAGACTGAGGCCACCTTTACCGCAGGCACCAGACCTTCTCATGTCTTAAGTCAGAGTGAGCGGGCGCCTGTCCAGGCTCTTTGCTGGTGCCTGGGCCCCACTGGCAACATCAGTCTCCTCTTGGCAATGGCTCAGGGACCACAAAGACCCACCTCTGGGGAGTGTCAGGCCAGAGGGGACAGGACTACCAAGGCCAAGGGGGTAAGCCCTGCTCCTGGCGGCAGACTCATCCACCTGCACCCGGTTTACTCTGGACTTCTGCCAGCAGCAGCCTGCCAGGGGACGCAGGGGCTGGTGGTGGGCACGCCTAGGACTTCCGAGCTGGCTCTGAGCCCAGAGTCCCCTTGCGTCTCCACGGTAAGGGCTGGTGAGGGATCATCCTGACCCCAGCACGGGCAGACAGGTCGCACAGGCCACAGGCCGGTGTTTCAGGGCAGGGCCGGCCTCTAGAGCCACCGCAAGAGGTGCCGCCCAAGGACCCCTCCTCACCTATTCGCCTGGTCCAAAGACAAGCAATAGACGCCACTCCGGGCGCACAGAACGAAGAGCGCCCTGCGAAGGGCCAGGACCTCCAGGTGCCACACCTGACCGGGAAACCTATACACCGCCTGGGCGTGGGGGACAGAGGGTGTAGGAGGCTTTAGCTCCCAACAAACTCCTCGAAAGCGCAGGCCCCTCCCCGCTCCCCGCGCGGCCCCCGGGGCTGGGACACCGCCCCCACGCTCACAGTCAATTGCCTCCCTTCCGAGTCGTACAAGTAGACCAGCTCCCTCCCGGTGGACAGGAAGATCTCCGCCCCAAGACACAGCACACGAGGCTTGCCGGCCGCCAGGCCCCCGACCGGGAAGCTGAAGCCCGCCAGGTAATCCACGCGCGGCGCGAAGCCCGCCATGGTGTGAGCCCCTGCCCGGGAAGCGCGGGTGGCGCGGGAGACGCCGCTCCGCCTCCAAGCGCTCGTGCGGAGGTGGGCGGGGGCGCCGTACGGCCGTGACGTCACGGCGCGGGGGCGGGGCCGCGGCGGGAGGCGGGGCCGCCGCGCTGCTGCCGCCTGCCGGGTAGTGCGGTCTGCACTCTAGCCTCGGCTCGCGGTTTCGGAGGCGCACCGCTGCGACAAAGTTAGGGGACACAGAGCAGTTTAGCCAACGCGGGAAACCCGGTGGCCTCCCCTCGCACCCAAGGACCCCTAAACCCCCCGCCCGTTCTCCACGCGGCCCGAGGCGCCTGCTTGGGGGTGCCTGGCGGGTCCGCAGCATTTCCCACGCCCATTCAGGTCCGGCACCAAGTCCCGCTCCCTTCGTGTGCCTCGGAGTCAGGCAGGCACGCGGGGTTCCCCCTAAGGCTTTTTTCTAGGGTTTAGGGAGCACCTGGATGCTGTGGGGTCCTGGAGAGGCAGGCACTGTCAACTCTTGCCACGGCCACAGCCAGTGGCTCTGGGCCTAGGGTTGGGTCCCTCTGACTGGCTGAGCCCAATGTAGACGGAAGTGCCTCTTCTTCCCGTGCCTGGACTCGAGCTGTGTGTGGGTGTGTGGGTTTGAGGGGACAATGGCTCAGGGGCAATCACCAGCCATCAGCCTGGGGCGGAGAGCGATGGCAGGCAAGTCATCTCTGCCCCCACCAGACTGCTTCCTCCCCTGTCCTCCAGGGCTTGGGAGAGATGCTGCCCAGGAAGGAGCCCAGAGCTTGCTTCGAGCAACTCAAGAGATCCAGGGCACCCTGCAAGGTGCCTGCAGACGCCAGCCACACCCCTCTCCTTTAAGGAGCCAATGGGACAGTGCCCAAGGCCACCCAGGAGAGGCACATGGGGGGCATGGCCAGGCATGGCATGGTGAAGGGGCCCAGCTGCCAAGTACTTTCTGGGCTTGGAAGCTAAGCTGGCGTCGGGGAGGCTGCTGAGCCTGCCAAACACAAAGAACCAGTAGCCAAAATCTCACGCCTCATCAAGGGGGTTGGGCACTGCAGCCAGGGGCGGCAGAGGCAGCCCGACTGCCCCTGGGTACCAGGATGGACACAAGGTGCAGCATTTGCAGCGTCTGCCCCTCTGCTTCCTGGTCCGTGGGCGTGAAATGCATCCGGGATGCCGGGACAGGGAGGGCCACAGGGCAGAAGCAAGACCAACTGCCACTGGGCCCCATGCTTTCCAGTGATGTCCCGCCCAGCCCCTGCAGGCTCACCAAGCCTGTGAGCAACAGACCCACCCTCCCACACAGGGTGGGGGGAAACGTCCCTCCCGACACTGTGGGGCAGGTGGCTCCTCCACCCAGATCCCTTCTGCTGGAAGCCAGCAGACTCCTGGCCCCCAGCCCAGGCAGCACGAGGACTCACTGGCATCGCCAGCCCACGCAGACGTCAAGGGGCCTTGAGTGCTGAGCGGGGAGGTGAGATGTGAGCAAAGGGCTACAGTGGGGCTCAGACACCCGAAGGGCCTGTGCACGGCCGTGCAGGGAGCACACTCCTGGCCAGCAGCCTGCGGGTGGTCAGCAGTCTCTATGCGACTTCGGCAGCAATACAACCTTCCTGGGGACGAGTTACAGCCCCACTCAGGGAGGAAGCAGTGAGTGCAGGGAAGCTTCAGGCTGTGCTGGGCGCGGCCCCCAGAGCACATGGGCAAGGAAAGTGGGGCAGGACCCCGGAGTCCTGTTTCTGAGCAGGACACTCCCATTTGCTTGATGTGTTGGGGGAGGCCAAGAACCTCCTCACGTCAAGAACCTGAGACGTGCCAGCACTGCTGCCACACCTGACCTTGGGAGCTGTCAACTGCGAGTCCCAGCTGTGGGCACAGGGCCTTCAGGACCTGGCAGGGGGTTTCCACGCCTGCTAGGAAGCAGTTGCCTGAGGGAGTGGCGCTTAGCAGTGCGCATGAGGGCTGGCACAAAGCCAGACAGGGCCACCCAGCCAGTAGTGTCACCTGTGGCCCGTTCCCCTCTGTGGAGCTCCGCACTTCATCCTTTACCTGCTACTTGGCCACATACACCTGTCCCAGCAAGCAGAGGTCCTGGAGCAGCCACGCGGGTGGGTGGCAGACAGGACAGGCACTGGAGGGAGGCCAGGCGCCCAGGAGCCTGGGCAGGGGCAGTGGGGTCCCTTCCCCAGTGGTCCAGACCTGACCCAAAGGCCACATGAACTGGCCCTGCAGACAGGCGCTCAGTGCACAGGGAGGGGCCCCAGGGCCAGAATGACAGGGAAGGCCGGTAGCGCTTCAGGTGCTTTTATTAGACCCACCGCAGGGCCAAGTCCAGGCAGCGCTGAGCCGCCCAGGCCACCACAGTGCAGTGCCGAGTGGCGAGGAGCAGGAGCACCAGGCAGGAGCAGGCTGGTTGGAGGTGGCTGGCAGTGTTCACCTGGACAGGTGCACACTCGGGCACCCCTCTCTGGGGTGCGGAGCCTGGTGGCAGGAGAGGGTGTGTCCAAATGAGGGCAAGTGAAACAGGGGGCTGGGGGGCCCCCTTCCCTGTTCAAGAGGAGGTGGCTGAGCTGCCTGGGCTGAGCCCGCCAGCAGGTGGTCCCCACAGACCCTCCCGCCAGGCTCTGGCTCTCTTTGGACAATGGAATAAAGTGCATTACTGAACAAAGAGTGACTCAAAACCAGAAGCGGAGAAATCACAATGCTTTTTCTTTAGCTAAAAGACAAATGGAGACAGACGAGATTTGTGGGTGCCAGGGATGGAGAGTGACGAGGCTGTGGTAGGGAGGGAGCTGGCTGGCGGACAGGGCAGGAGCTCGCTGAGGAGCCCCTGGGGGGCAAGGTCGCAGAAGCGAGGTGGAGCACAGGGCTGCCCACAGCCTCGCATCTGGGGGCAGGTTGGGGCTCCGGGCAAAGCGCTTGCTAGGAGTGCCACCAGACAGTCCTCCGCAGGTGGATGTGCTTTGGACAGGCTGCCCCGGCCAGACCCGACCTGATTGGCTCCTGTTGCCAAGAGCAGACAAGTCTGCACTGCTGGACCTGGAGGTGTCTGACAGAGCCCTTGCCACCACCGAAGCCAATACCCAAGCGCTCTCGTGCACAGCCTGAGGAAAAGGGGGCCCTCAGGCCTGCCCCAGCCCCAGGGCAGACCTGAGGTCCCTAAGCGGCCTGTGTCTAGGCCGGCCTCTCCTGCGGAGCAGCTCAGAGATCCGGTTCTTGTTAAGGCAAAGAGGCATCAGCGTGCCCACAGGTCCCCGGGGCAGGGCCCAGCCAGAGAACATGTGGAGGCCCCACAGCACACGACCTCTGTCCTGGGATGGCCTGGACCTCACCATCAGCACAGCAGCCACCTTCCGGCCCACCTGTGAGCTACCACAGGCCCCTCAATGGCCACGCCACTGTGCAGGGGCCAGGGCAGGCAGACTGTGTGAGGGGCAAAGGGACCAGAGCTTCTGGTCCTGGACAACCCAGTTCACCCCACACAACCCGGTCAGCAGCCTCGGCCCTCTTGGGGGGGCGCCCGCCTGGCGGGAGCCACCGCTATACTCCGGGTCAGGGGCTCATTTCTGCGGCTCCCGCAGCCACGCAGTCTGGCAGAAAAATCTCAGGCACTGAGGTTTACTTCCACGGAGACCTGACTGTGGGCCCCCACCCCCACTCCCCACCCTGCACACACCCACAGGGGCTCACTAGAGGGAAAAAGTGGCAACTAGTCTCTCTCACTCCCCTTTTATGCAGTTTTTATCTCAAAAAAAAAATAAATAAAAGTCTCCGGGGCAGGAATTACTGATAACTGTTATTACAACCAACGCCGACTCCAAGGTCCCACCTGGACGTCAGCTGAGAGCAGGACAAGGGTGGGCGGCAAAGAAACTGCAGACCAAGCAGACAGAGGCCGGCGAGCCTGTGGCCACTCACGTTGCCACTGGACGCTGGCTACCGAAGGAGAAAAAGTGGCCCCGCAGGCAGGGTCTGCCCCAGGGCAACAGGGCACAGAGGCCAGCAAGAGCCCCAACCACAACCAGGGGAGGGGCAAGAACAAACAGCATCCAGAAAGGAGGAGAAGCCGGCGGCAGCAGCAAGCACCCTGCCTCCTCTGCAGGCGGACACCTGGAGGCACCTGCAGGGGCTGCCCTGCTCCTCCGTGAGGAGCGTGCTTTCAGCTGGAGAGCTCCAGCCCAGCTCCGTTCTTCAGGGAAGCCTGGTGCTGAGAGGCTTTGTGAGCCAGAGACCCCAGGGCAGCCACCCCCGCCCTGCCCTCCAGGGCTGCCCACCGTGGGGCACGGCTCCACGGCCCTGGCGTCAGAGAGGGCAGGGGTGGCCCTAGGTCCTGGGCAGGCTGCACATCTCGCAATGGCCGGTGCCCGGCTGGTTCATGAAGGTGCAGTGCTCGCAGGCCCACATGGCGGCCGTGGTGGCGTGCGAGGAGCCCCCGACGGCTCCGTACTCGTGGAGGCCCGGAAGCTGCACCCCGACTGTGCCTGCAGGATGGGAGAGAAGCAGCTCTCAGTATTTCTGCACAGAGAAGATGCTCCGCCCGTCTGGACTCTACATCACTGCCTGGTGAACCGTAAAAGCACCTGTCCCGGGCTGAGGCGGCCCAGGGACCCCCGCTGCGGGTGCCCTGGTCATACCCAGAACCCCACTGAACACAGCTGCTACCGGCCGCACTGCACCCGGTCACCCTGCAACAGAGGCTGCTGCCAGCACTGCCTGCGACGCCCGTCCCCTCGGGGTGTGTCCAGTTCCGAGCCACGTGAGTGAAGTCGCACCAGCGCTCTCGCACAACTCTCCGGTGAACACCTGGGTGCGGGCCTGCCAGGCCTGCGCTCACTCTCACAGGCATGCGAGGGCCCGGTGGGCCTCGTCACAGCCTCTCAAATGCGCAGTGGCACCGCCTTCAAACCGCGCCTCCTCGACCACCTGTGCCGCTGGCCTGGCCGTCACTCTGTCCTTCTGTGCAAAGTCGGAGTCTTGCCCGTCCTCACCTGCGCTGCTTATTCACTGGCCCCCACCGTGCCGCATCCTCTACCGTCCTGTGCCGCGCCACGACGCGGTCAACGAGGACCCCACGTGAGGTGGCGGTCTCAGAGGTTACGAGGGAGCTGACAATTTCCCACCACCTGTGACACCACAGCCAGCATCACTTGGGAGGACAACACACCTCAGGCGTTGACGCTGGTGCAAGCAGGCCTGCTGCGGACTTAGCGTGACCTGGTTGTGCGCCGTGAGTCCCGAGTCACGTACATGCACCTCGAATATCCGCGCCCAGCCTAGGCTTGGCCTTCTCATGTCCCTGACTTCCGACAGCGCAAGTGTTTCGTTTTGATAAAGTCCAACTGGCCCGTCTTTCATGGTCTGTGTTTCCCTCTCCTACCCCAAGGGCCTGAAGAGACTCAACCCGCCTGCTGTTTTGACGTCTACTGTGAGGCCGTGGCCCATCTGCTGCACACAGACCCCAGCCCGGCTGTCTCCTCGCAGAACGGCGTGGGCACCCTTGTTGTTGGGCGGGCCTCACTCCTGCTGGTCACTGGTCCGTTCACTCAGAGGCCCACCCCGCACTCTGAGAGCAGGTGGTGCTCTGTCCCAACCTGCTCCGCCCTCTGCACCCCAGACCCATCTCCTAACTTACCTGCCCCGTGACCGCTCTTCCTGTGGGGGCTCTGGGACCATGCTAACCAATTTCGAGAAAACTGATATCTTAAGGTACAGAAAGTCTCTCGACCTGCAGACATGGCACTTCCTTCCATCTACCGACACTTAGCTCCGGTGGCCAAGTGTGGCTCTCAGAGGCAGCTCTTCCGCCCCCTCCCCAATGCTCCCCCGGGCGTTTCACACGCACAGTGCGGCAGGCTCCACAGCAGCACAGCTGTCGGCGGGACCTGACAGCCGCGCAGCAGGCTGGGTACAGGGGGGAGCAGGAGCACCCGGCACTCCCAGCAGAGCCTGCCTGGCCGCTGTGGCTCGTCTTCCCTGGCTCAGCATTGGGGAGCCAGCGGGGCCCCCCGCCCATGGGGTCACTCGCTGTGGGCAGGTATCTCTGGGAGTGGCAGACGTTGCCCAGTGCTCACTCGGACCTCCTCAGACCCGGAGTTCCTTACTCCCCACTGGGCCAGCGCATCTGCAGGACAGCACCCCGCTGACCTGCCCTCCCGACAGGACCACAGGACACCTCCTGCACCTTCCTGTGGCCCTGTGCACAGCCCGGACAGCCCGCCACGTGGGCGTGAGTGAGACCAGGTGTCGAGTGCAACGGCCAGCGCGCCAGCAGCACCAGGGACGCAGGGCTGCAGGGCCCCCTTTAGGGGCGGCCTGCCCCCGACTCTGCACCGGGGCAGCACCTCAAGCGTGAGGGCTGGGGCGCATGGCGCGTGTGCCAGCCACAGCACTGCTGCTGTGGCCACACCACCACAAGAAGACAACAGACGCACACCGCCGTGTGTGCTCAGGCTCGCAGGGCCGCAGGGCTTCGGGGTGTCCCTGGGTCCGGAGAGCAAGCAGTCTCACTGGCTGCGATGGTGCAGACCCCACGGCGGTCCTTGGCCGACTGTGGCTGGAGAACCGGCCCACCAGCCTGAGAACGTGGCAAGAAAAGTTCTCAAGACACACCCCCCCACGGCCTCTGGGTGGGGCCTGCCAGCACTCCCCACACCCCCGGGCAGAGGCTGCGCCAGCCCCAGACGGCAGACGAGGCTCTTGCTGGCGGCGCAGTCACGCAGCTCCTAGGGCAGAGACCCCGTCCACTCTGGGCCTCGGCTCCCTTGTCAACCACGGGAGCTTGAGGACTCGGGGGAAAGAGAAGAGCCCAAAGAAACCAAAGGTCTCCACACTGCCGGCACCCGCGTGGCCGCCAGGGTTCTGTGCGTGCAGGAGCGTGCGTGCACAACAGAGAGCGGCGCTCCGCATGGCGGGGTCCCTGAGCCCGTGGCCCGCACAGCCGTGCGCTGCCCACCGACTGCCCCCAGCGCCTATAAGGGCGCATCTGGGGTGCTGCTTCTGGGACACAGGGGGAAGTCTAGGGGCTCAGCAGGGCCCATGTCGGGCCCCCGGGCAGCGGGCGGGCGAGGGTGTGAGCAGGGACTGAGACACGGAGCCCACTTACTGCAGAGCTGCTCGATGGTGGCCCACTGCTCAGACTTCTTCCACGTCTGCGCAAGCTCCTCGTCCCTGGTCCGCACGGCCTCCAGCAGGAGGCTGATGCTGTCCTGAAAGAAGCCAGCAGAGGGGTCCCCACGCGCTCTGGCCGCGGTGGACAGACTCCTGCTCATAGGATTCCTCTGCCCCGTATCTCGACACATTTCCAAGGGGACACAGACAGCCTCACAGGCTGTCACTGACACGCTAAATGCCACACGCTTCGGTCCACACAGACAAGTAAGTGCTAAACAGCTAGAATTCGAACTCCTCCCGAACTGCCCACGCCGCTGCTGTGCCAGCTGTCACAGCCGAGACCAGAGGCTTCCAGCCTCGGCTTAGGAGGACGGACAGGAGCCGCGGTCCTGAGTCCATCTCCCCTCATGCTCCCTCAGCTCCTGCGCCTTCTCAACCACACCTGCAAACACGCACTCTGCAGCCCAGGCCTCCGGGGTCACAAGGCAGAGGACTGGGACCGTGTGCATGAGAGGCCTGTAAGCCTTCAGGGGCTCGGACAGTAGCTACAGAGAACGATGCTGGACCGTGACCACGAACCACGGACCATGACCGTGGACCAGTGACCTTACACACCTGCCGCCCTGTAAGGAGCCCTGATGGGGGCCCCGTGTCCCTCCACCTGCCCCACAGCACTGGCGGCGGCCAGACCCGGGCCCAGAGCTGCAGCTCTCTGGGCTTCACAGGGGAGACACAGCCGGTGGGCCACTGCGAGGCGCCTGATATGGAATGGCAGAAGGGGGTCGTTTTGGACAAAACACACGAGACAAAGCTGGCAGAAAACAAGAGCAGCCACAGGCAAGCTGACAGAGAGAAGCATGGGGATGGGGAGGGTCGGGTCTCCGTCTGCATCCATCACCTTGGGGGGAAGGCGTGTGGTTGGGCATCAGCAGCCCAGGATGGAATCGTTCCCTTCTCTCTAGTGCTTCTTTGCATCTCAGGCAGAAAGAAAGGCCACCCACACCACGGCACATGCCAGGGACTTCCTGGCAGGACGTGCTGCCCAGCTGCCCCTGGCCTGCACGGTGCAGAGAGCGGCTGCCGCCCGTACACACGTCCTCCCCTCCCTCAGAGTGTCTGACGGAAGCCGGCCGTGCCACTGTGCGCTCAGGGCCTTGGCGCTGGCCAGCCACCTGGGCGCAGGAGTGGGAAGCGGACTCAGGAGGAGGGAGACATGGGAGAAGCAGGGGCTAAGGTTCCAAGCGGCCAGGACAGAACTTTTTGGTGGCATCTCGACAGCTCCACACTGGGGGCACAGAGCATCCCACGTGGTTAGAGCCGAGGGGGCCGCCCGTCAGAGGGCCGACATCAGGCGCTGTGTTAATGTAAACACTCAACGCAAAAACGCCCATCTCTCGACCAACAAGCCCCCCCCTTGTGCAAAGTCACTGCCACAGGACGTGCGGGGTCTGTGACTACGGCTCTGGTTCGGGAGCGAAGGACGCACCCATACAGCTCGCACCCGGGGGACCGCGGACACCACGTGCCCAGCGGGCAGGCGCACGGCCATACCTGCAGAGGCATGACTTCGTTGGTGACCAGGAAGAGCAGGAGGTGGAAATCCGAGACGGTGTCCAAGAACACGGAGGAGGTATTCTGCGACAAGTAGGTGGCCAGGCTGTGGAAGTCCTGGAGTGACGGGTGGGCGGAAGGAAGCAGACACAGGCTCTGTAACAGCACCCAGGGTACAGCCCCACTTCCTCAGACGCTCTGCACACACCCCAGGGGGCAGACACTGCGCTCCCTCTTCCGACGCCCGTTGAGAGGCACCCAGGATGGAACAGCGGCCCTCAGTGCATCGGCGTCCCTGGCGGTGACACTCACACACAGGGACCTGCCCGCCGTCTCTCTAGCTGTGCTGCCACCCGGGGCAGCAGACACTGAGGATCAGGGATTGTGTGTGTGGGGGGGTGCAGTGCTGTGTAACATGAACACCACCTTCAGCAAAACTGAAAACAGGAGACTCAGTGAGCCACCTCAGGAAGTGGCTCTGCACCTCTGCAAGCACCCCGCGTCCCTAGGCAGATGGGCGGTGCAGAGACCAAAGTGTCAGGGAGCTTTCGTAAAACTCCCTGCAGACATTCCCTGGCCGAGCCCGTCTCTGCACGGCCCGCGTGGCACCCACAGGCTGTCAGCACAGCGCTGACCTGGCCTGCCCTGCCCTGCCGCTGAACACACAAGCCAAACACTCGCTCGTGTGGCGCCTGAGAAGCGCAGTGGGGTGACAAGGCAGGGCCACACCTAACAACACAGCGGGACATCTCCATGAAGGGATGACGCCATCGACAAACAAGCAAGGAAGCAGTGTAAGAAGACACAAAGTGACAAATATTTTTAGGGGAAAAAATCAACTAAAAATGGTCCTCTTTCCCTGGCTGGTGTGGCTCAGTGGATTGAGTGCTTGACTGTGAAGCAAAAGGTTGCAGGTCAGGTCCCCAGTAGGGGGCGTGCGAGAGGCAGCCACACATTGATGTTTCTCTCTCCCTCTCTCTTCCTCCCCTTTCCTCTGTCTAAAAATAAATAATTAAAACCTTAAAAAAAAAAAGAAAAGAAAAGAAAAAAGGAATGGTCCTTTTGGCAGACCCACAGCTCGAGGACTGGTGGGACTTGCCCCGGTGGCCACCCGTCACCCGGCCTGGACAGGGGCTCGTGGCAACCAGCAGAGGCAAAGGGAAGGCCCACTGGACTCCCCAGAGCTGAGAATCGGACCGGGGAAAGCAGCACGGGCATCAGGCAAACGAGCAGCCACGTGCAATCGCGGTCCCGTGGATGGAGCGCTTACCTGTGTCTCACCCAACACGTCCCGGTTCTCGATAGGGAAGGGGCTCTGTGAAGTGGAGAAAGTGTGCACAGGGTCCTTGGGGAAGGTCGTCGTGATCTACAGCAAGAGACAGGCCCAGATGGGTCAGCTGTGCTGGGAGCAGCAGGGTCGCAGCAGCCACTCGATCTTGCTGCCCCACCCCAAGGACGAGTTAGCCACAACCGCCACCTGAAATGCAAATTCTGACTCTGGGAAGCCACCTGAAAATCACTTCTAACAGTTTCCAAGCTCATGCCACACGAGGGAAGTTTCTGTCCGCCAGCCTCTACAACAGACAGCTCCAGAAGCCCTGCGTCGGCCTGAGAGGCGGCTTCCAGGTGACGAGCCTCCTGTCCACCCCCTGCCCCGCCCAGCTGCCCATGTGGCCATGGCTGAGTCCAAGGGTGAGTGGCAGGCATGACCCAGAGGTGTGAGGCGGTGTCTCAGGAGCTGCCTGTTCCCATCTCTGGGTCCAGAGGGGCTGAGAGCGCAGTGGCCTCATCAAGCTTGCCGAGGCCTCAGGGTTCCCAGGCCCTGCTCCATGGAGTCAGGGTGGGAGGGGAAGCAAGGCCTCTGGGATGCAGGCACAGCTCCCCACGCCCCCCAAAAGCTACCTGGAGTCAAGAGCCTGGGTCTGGAGGGAACCTAAAGCCCTTTGCGTGGCTCAGACAAGCTGTGGTGACAACAAAGGGTGCGCGAACCCTAATGTGTAACCCACAGCGGCTGCGTGGCCTGTGGTCAGCATGTGACAAACAACGTGGCTTCTCCCTCCTCCTGGCAGAAGCCTGCCCCCCCTGCCCCAGGCAGGAGCACTGAGACTGACACGTGGCCCCTCTGGGTGGCCACAGGACTCCCGCAGCCACACAGCACAAGCGGCAGCAGCCTACACTTGGGGCAGCTCTCCTGGGTCCTCGGGGCTGTTCCTCAAAAATGACAATATTGTTATGCTGTGGCCCCCACCAGCGAGGGCAGCAACTGGCTGTGATCGCACCTCACTGACCACACCATGTGGCCTCGTGGCAAAGGGCATGGGCCCGGCTGTGCGGCCACCGTCAGCCATGGCACGCAGACCTCCTCGCTCATCTGTGAGGTGAGGACGCCCCAGGCGCCTGCACCCTGAGGCTGCACTGAGGACTAATCGCTCAGACACATGAAGCCCTCAGAGCGGCCACACACACGGGGGTCAGTCTTAGGTACTGTCACAGCGTGTGAGACGGTGGCAGGGCTGTCTATGCTGCCGAAACAAAGCCTGCGAGGGCTCGGTCCCTCCCTGTAGGAAAGCAGACCCCTCCCCTACTAGGGAGCAAACGTGGAGTTCGGAGCAGTACCTGTCAGACTTGGGATGCACCTGGAGGGCTCAGTATCGATGGAGGACGTGCGGGGAAGGGGCACAGAGCACCGAGCTCCTGGTCCTGTGCTTAAACTGGCTCCCTCCCAGCTCAGGGTCCACCAGCTGACACCCAGGCACCTCCAGAAAACCTCTACAGAAGCTGGGGGGACGCAGCTCATCCCTCCCCCTGCCTAAAACAGCTGCCTGGCCACAAGGCTGAGGGCAGCAGGCAGCCCTGGCTCGGCTGTGGGCCTGGGCCTGGGCCAGGAGCCAAGCACAGCTATCTGGGCACCTGCTATCAGAGACTGCGAAGCTTCTTCCACAGGAACAGACAGCGGGGGTACCCCAGGACTGACATCCCCTCATCAACCCCACGCAACTGAAACAGGGCACTAAGGCGAGGACTTAGCTCCTTCGTAAAAGGAGAGGGATGGGAGGCCTCTGGGAGACAAGACCTTGGAAGGCTTGCTTCAAATCATGCCGGCTCCCCCTAAGTGTCTATTCCATCAATGTCCTTGCATCTTAACCACACCCCAGGCAGCCTAGAAAACAGATGCCTTTGCGGCTGGGCAATCAATACGTTCACAAGAGCTGCCAACCGGATGCAGCACCAGCGGCCCGGCTCCTGGGGACCCGCTGCTCCGCACGCAGACTTGCTGTACAGCCTGCAGCCCGAGCCGTCCCAAGTCCAGTGCGGCCTGAAGAGGTCCTGGCAGGCGGCACGCAGGGCGCGGGCTGTCCCCGTGCGCTCTGGGCTGAGCACCAGTGGCCACAAGCCGCCGGCTCTAGTCCTGCAGCAGTTGCCGCCTGGTCTGGGGCCACATCTCTGTGACCAGAGCTGGCCTCCAGACAGGAGTGGAGGCCCTGGAAGACACACTGGAGCCAGAGGCCTTCTCGGCTCCTGAGTCCCCCAGGAAACCACGTGCCCCTCACTCAAGGGCAGAGCGACGGCCGTGGCCCTCAGGGACCAACGCAGGCTGAGGGCCCACCAGGAGCCCGGCTGTGGCAGCAGCTGTAACCAGGGCCATGCCTGCACAGGCCACGCAAGAACTGGTAGGCAGTCCTTTGTTGTACTTGACTTTGAAAGAAGTTAACCCCTAAGTCGTTTTTAAGGGGGAAAAAAACACTGAAACTAAAAGAAAAAGCCCTTGAAACTGGGGGAGCTTTTCAGGGATGCCAGGAGCGTGACAACCCTAGCCCCCCAGGTGCCTGTCCTGTGCTGGCAGGGGGCTGCGCGGCCACCACCCCGCCCCTGCTGGGAGCCCGGCAGGGCCGGGTCACACTCACATCTATGATCAGATACTCCACAGGCAGCGGGCGGGCCAGCTGGGTGATCTCGTTGCCGAACTTGTCTGTGTCCTGAAACGGGAACAGAGGTGAGTGGCGTGGGCGGGGCTTTGTTGGCCAGCGGGGGTTTTCCTCTCAGTGTCTCCCCTTGCATGTGACGGCAGCTCTCCAGGAAGTGCAGGACAGCAGAAGGGAGGTGCCTGTTCTGCGATGCCCCCTTGTTTCTCTGTGACAGCATGCTCCCAGGCAACTGGCAGGGAGCCTCCCCAGGGCCCGCCCGCCCAGGCCACAGCTCACCTCCACAGGCTCTCGGTCTCAGGTCTGAGCGCTCGTTCTTAATGACCTGACACCTCTGAAAACCCGACTTACGGGGACTTGGTGCGCGCAGGCCCCTGAAACCAGCTTGCACACACACGCACGCGCACACACACACACACACAGACACGGCGTCCACCACCGATCTGTCAGAGCCCAAACCTGTTTTGCTTTGTCAGACGTATGGAACATAAAGTTTAATTATGGGGAAAAACAGCCAGCATATGTTCATTAATCATAAAGTGACAATTAGATCTGATTTATGTCAAACATGCCGCGTTCAAATAGAGCTCTAGAAAAAGTCGTAAGAACCGATGCTTTTCATTAAGGATTCTGCAGGAGGGGATCACATTTTCTATCTAAATCATCAATTAACACTATATAAATCACTCACGGAGTCATATATAAATCATCCATCCATAATTCCCAATCATGGGGTCTTCCATAAAAGTCTGCGTTCATTAAAGTTCTCAGACCCAAATGGATGCCACGTAGGGGGACACACAGCACCCCGCACAGCCGTGCCTCTGCACACGGAGCTCCCCTAGGCCAGACTGAGCCCGCTGCCCCGCCAGGCCTGGCCCCTCTGGTGCAGAAATGGACATTTTTGGCAGCAGCACATCTCAGTTTATCCACACCCTCCTTGCCCTCCCTGTCCACTCCCAACAGAGCTGCCAAGGAGAACGTGTCCACCTGCACTCCCGGAATTGGCCAAGTCACCTCACCAGCAGTCCCCACGGGAGTGCCTGCCCCCCCGCAAGGACGCTGGCCTGTAAACCGCACATGGCTGTCTGCCTGCTTCCAGGGAAGCTGCCGAGTGTCCAGTGGTCTGGGGAGGACTCGCCCCCCGCCCGGCAGCAGTCTGGCTGGGCCCAGCTTTTCACAGCTCCCTGGTTTCGCAGGGGCAGCCTGAGACAGGAGCCTGCTGAGCAGGTGCTGGGGCCCCGGGAGCGGCAGTGTCTCCACGGAGGAGACGCTATAGGAGGCAGGAGTCAAACCCAATCAAACCGAATCACCGTTTCCAAAAACACACGCCTGACCCTACGAGAGACAACCTGCAACAACTCACACGCAATCGGCCGTCTGGAATTCATCTCCAGAGCTAATTAAGCTCTGATACGCAGAAACATTTCCTAGCACCTGTTCACTTTAACCCTTCCCTCCAGGGAGGGCTCTCGTTAAATGCCCCTCTCTGCTGTGTGGAGCTGGCTATTCTCTCACATTTAACTACCCAACTGCACCTCTCTGCTCCCCAAGAAGATCAAGGTGCTACACTCCCCTCCCCTCCCTTGGGGAGGTAACAAGGCCATCTACCTCTCCCCCAGGCCTTCCCTCCACTGGTCCCACCAGCCAATCCCGAGCCCTACCCGCCAGTGTAAAAGGCAAGCACTTTCCACAGGCGTCAGCAAGTGTCAGGTGCAGAACGCTGGGAGGGGGCGTCTCAACTCTCAGTTTGGCAGCTGCCGAAGTGTCAGCAGTTTTATCCCCACCAGGAGCAAGGCACCGGGGAGTCAGAAGCCCGGCTCTGGACCGCGTCTGGGACAGCAGCTCCAGCACTGAGACGGCACAGGCGCATGGCCTGGTGCCAGGACAGTGGCACAGGACCCTGGCGGGCGGCACCACGCTGTTGTGGCAAAGACGAGTGAGACCCCGTGTGGCTTTTCTCTTTCGAGAAGTGACAAGGAGGGTATCGGGTGACACGAGCAGCATGATCTTCAACCTCAAGGGTAAAGCAGGAAGGTGGTCCCACGATGGCTTCACAACAAATCCCCGTTTGGGGACAGTCAGGCTGACGAGACCCAGAGCACCTGCAGAAATGCGCAGAGCCGGCACCGACCCGGGCCCGACCCCATGAGCATAGGACCGCGGGGGCCCCCGGTGCGAGGAGTCTGGCGCCTGGGGTCCACAGCCAGAGGGGCAGAGGAAGGCAGGACCTGGTCCCTCCCAGCCCCACGCCTGCGCTGGGGGCACCTCGTAGGAGTGGGGAGCTGCCTTGACCCCACCGCCCACACCAACACTGCCACTCCCAACCTCCCCCACAGCCCACTCCCCCAGAGCTGTCTGCTGCAACCTGGGGCCCCCAGGCCCCTCCCGGAACCACGCTGACTGGATGCAAACTGCCATCAAGGCCCAGAGCACCCCCCCTCTCAGCTCGGCCTCCAGGCTCCCCCCTTCCCGGGGTGCGCGCACTCTGTCTGGAGCCCCACTGAGGCACACAGGTCGACGATGGAGGCCCGGGCTCAGGGGGCCTGACTTCTCAGCTCATCTCCACTCCCTGGGCACTCAGTCAGGGCCGCGCCCTCCAACACCATCGGCCCCACAGTCTAAGTCCACAATCAGGGTCACGACCGCGAGCTGCACCCTCGCCTGCCCCGGCCAGGGGCACTGGCACAGGGGCCACAGCCGCACAACACCCTCACAAGCCCCAGAAATAACTGAAGGGGCCGCCAGCAGAAGACAAAACGCATGAAGACTGGGCCACACACGCAGCAGACACGCTCGCTCCCTCGTCCTGTGTGGCTGCGATCTCAAAGGCGTGTTAAAAACAGGGGAGAGCCCTGGCCCGTGAGGCGGGCCCCAGATGGGCACGTGCGAGTCAGCCAATCGATCAGTGTTTCTTGCCCTTCTTTCCCCCTCCTCTCAAAAATAAGTAAATAAACATATTTTTAAAAAGAAAAGAAAGGAGAGGGCACTGTGCTGGGTGCAAACAGTGGCTTCTCAAACCACACACACAGGCGGCCCCGCCTCACTGGCTGCAGTGCCCACCAGGCCCTGCAGCGCCGCCCCCTGCTGGACGGAACATGTACAGCTGCAGAGACAGGGGCACGCATCTGCAAACACACTTAAAAATGTGTACCCAGGCACGTTTTCCAGTTTACACTGTTCCACGCTGCGTCTCTAAACAGCTCTCAAACACACACCGTCAGTGGCCAACACCCCACCATGAGGCGCGCTGCCACTGAACGCCCGACACTTCACTGCCCGTGGCGTCACCACCGAGAACGCCGAGTGGACAGCCTCAGACCAGCCCTGTGGCAGGCCCCGCGCCAGGTCCCACGCCCGAGCACCCGTGGCCCTCGACCCGGGGCCCACAGGACCAGGGGGCTGCATCCACAATGCCAAGCCACCAGGTTGATGAGCAGCTCCCAAAACAGGAAGGCAGGCCACCGAGAGGGACAGAGGCGTGACCGAGGAAGTGATGCGGGCTCCACAGCAACGCACAAGCAACTCACAACCAGATGTGGAGATAAAAGGCAAATTTCCAACCCGATTGAGGACAGCCTTGTGTCCAGAAACCAGAGCGGTCTGTGCTGCAGTGGTCAGAGGGGGTGTTTCCGCCTGGCCCTGCACACAGGACCCACCGAGCTCCAACCTTTGACGGGGCGCCTCTGCCCTCAAGCTGGACCCCAGACCCCTGCAGCTGACCAGTGAGTGGTCCATGTGGCCAGAAGGCACCCGCACCAGCCAAGGCCCAGGCTGGCCAGTGTCCACACCATCCTCTGTCCACTTGAAGCCTCCGCACCGCTGGCTGTTACCTTATAAAACACATCAGGCACGTACTGCTCGCTGCTGGACTCCTTGGCATAACCGAGCTCGGGGGCATCCTTGCAGGGCAGCAGGCACTCGTCCCGGACCAGCGCCATGCACTGGTTGGACACCTGGTAGCCTTCAAAGTGGACCTGGTTGTCGGGACCACCTGCAGGAGAGACTGCTGTGAGCACCGAGGATGCTCTGCTCTGCCCAGCCCCTCTTTGCAGCTGACCAGCAGGGCGGACAAGCGCACGGGTCGGCTGCGCCTGAGAGCTCTACACGCTCGACGGCATCATTGCGAGTGGGCTGAGCGGGACGAGGCCTGGTGCGCTGGGCGCAGGGACGCGGCTGCAGCACCTCAGCCACCGAGGCCACAATCCCTCCGAACGGAGAAGAGACTGGCAACCGTTCTCCAACCCCCGCTGGACGCTGCTCAGTGTCGAGCACTCAGGTTCTCAGTTTTTAGTGACAGAGCGAGCGGGGTGGACTCATCTGGAGGCACAGAGGTACAGCGTGGGGGGGGAGGGCAGGACAGCAGCCGTCCTCAGTGAAAATGACAGCAGTGCTCCCGTACGCCACAGAAAGACCTGTGTGGCCACCACACAGGAGCTGCGGGCACCGCCTGGGGCAGCGCTTTTACTGCACAGCAGTGCCCTCCACGCCTCTCAATCCCCACTCCATGAAACCTCCAATGGGACTTGAGCGTGAAGACAAGGCTGAGTGCAGAGGGTCGCTGAGTGGGAACCACATGGTCAGAGACAAGACCCCAAGGCAAGGGTGCTTGTGGACAGCGCCCATCACCACAGACGGGCACTTCCAGGGCCTGGGCACACTCAGACAGTGCTAGCATCCGTGACTTTTTATGGCTTTAAAGAACTTATCCCATCACCATCTGCATTTCAGTTTCTTTGACAAAAACAGAGTAAGTTACTGATGAGGAAACCCCAATTCTGTCTGTCTTACTCTCAAACATTTCAGAGGCAAAAATTTCACAATTTGTAGTTTCCAAACTCTCAACAAAGGGGCCCAGTAGCTGAAGCCACAGATGGTCTCAAGTTAGAAACCAGTTACAATTCTAAAAACGTGTCTTTGACCCGAGTCAGTCCCCACGGAAACAGTCCCTAATGGTCCAGGCTACCCCGGGAGAGCAAGGAGTGCTCTGGGGATCCAGAAAGCAGTCCCTGGCCCTTCAGCTTTGTCGGCAAGGGTCAGCGGCTGGAGTCAAAGCCGAGGCCGTCTTGCCGAGGTCAGGAGGGTCCCACACCACAAACAACTGTCCCACAGCCCACAGGGCCGTGGACGTACCCACACACTCGTGCCCACAGCTGCGTCTGGATGAGGACAGTCACACCAACTGTCACGCAGGTACAACCACACAAGACAGATGCAGCTTCCCTCCACGGCAAATTCTCCGGAAGGAGGCTGCCATGGGAACTGGGGGGCAGGCTGCTTCGCTCAGAGCTCCGCGGGGTGCTGAGCATCTGAGGAAACAGTCATGGGAGGACGCAGGCGTGCCGCCTGCCGTCAGCCTGTCTCCTCAGTTGTCGGCTCCAGCATGTCCGCTGTGCGGCCCCGGTCAGACGTCAGCCCGAGCACAGACGAGCTGAAACACAGTCTCGTCACGGCTCCTCACTGCCATCGCCCCCTGTGCTACCGTCGGCTACTACGCTGCTTCCCTTCTCAGAACTACGCGCACAGGCAGGCAGAACAGCTGCAAGCGTCATCTTCCACAGGTAAAGCGTGTCACACCAGCAGACTCAGCACCGCAGCGCTCTGTCACTGACCCTTCGGGCTGGGCGGGACTCTGGACCATGTGGATGCGCCCGCCTCTGCTCCCTCCCTGGCGCAGTCTCAGCCGCAAGGCCGCCGCCCTGAGTGCCCCCATCGTCACAGCCTGCCCAGGCCGCCCTCGCAGAAGGACCCCGAGCTGCGGAACTGGCTTCCTCAATCCTGATCGAACCTCCCCCACCTCGAGACACCGGGCCTGACGGTACTCTGCACACAGACCAGACTCAGGTGGCTGACGCCGATGTGGGACAGGCAATGCCACCACTCCCACACTCAGAAGCCCCTTTCTGTGCAAAGGCGCCCGTCCTTGGGGAGGGGAGCAGGCACTTGGTCCTGGTTCCCAGCACTGGCGCCGCCCCCTAGGGGCCCCGTTACCTGTCCGTCTGTTTGTAAGCTGGTGTTCCAAACTGAAGGGGTGGGTCGGGGACAGTGCTACTTCCCATAGAACTAGGGGAAGGCTGGTCCCCACGCACGCCCCGAACCGTCAGCTCCCTGAGAGGAGACGCCGGGTCTGCACTGGGCTGAATGAGTGTTTGTTCTGCAAAAACTGACCACACTATGTTTTCATGGGTTGGCTTTCCAAGTTTCAAATCCCTACTCCTTTTAAATTGTATGTTCCTGCGGCAGCTTTGCCTAGGACCGTCTCTCAAGCACATGAGACAAGAATGGTGTCACTTCTTTGCAGACCGATCTTTCATCACCGTATGCTTACGCTGCCACAACACGCAAAGCACACAGCATGGCACACGGTCACTCCGAGAAAGCTTTAGGGCGATGGTGTCATAGGCACACTCCCATTCATAATGTCAAAAACGAGCCAGCAACAGAGTCAGCAAATCCCCTCTGCCCCTCGGAGCCGGCCGCCGTTGGCTACCGGCAAGGGGCAGAGGCAGCCCGGAGTACAGACCAGACCAGCGAGCCGGGATGTGGGGCGAGAGTGGACCAGAGGAGAGCTGCGTTGAGACCAGTTCTAGGTGTTTTGTGAGTGGCACTGACACGTTCAGGATGCTGACCACAAACCAGAAAGAGCAACCACTGTCCCACGGGCCCATTCACCAAGGTGGCTGTAGCTAAGTTAGACACGGATGGCTGCTGAAAGCACAGCAGAACACAAGAGCCACTAGGAACACTCGCAACACGCCGGCCCGGCTGCACCTGTAGCCACCGCAGTGACGAACTTGGACCCGAAGTGGCCGTCTGGAGAGAGCCGGCAGACGTTGGGGTGCTTGTTCTGGAAGTCCCCCGCTGTGATGCACTCCTCTGCACTCAGGAAATAGGTGTCCTGGGGAGAGAGTTGTGTGCTTCCTTAGAGGACGCAAAGGACTCAACTACAAGGCATCCGAAACCAGGGTGAGACCAAGGCTGACAGCCCCTGGCCACTACGAACCCTAATATGAGCCTCACACAGGACACTTGGCTTGGGGTGGTGAGCACACAATGTAACGTACAGATGGCGTGGCCCCAGCTGGTGTGGCTCAGGGGACTGAGTGCGGGCCAGTGAACCAAAGGGTTGCCGGTTCGATTCCCAGTCAGGGCACATGCCTGGGCTAAAGGCCAGGTCCTCAGTGGGGAGTGTGCGAGAGGCAACCACACGTGGATGTTTCTCTCCTTTTCTTTCTCCCTCCTTTCACCTCTCAAAAAAAAAAATAAATAAAATCTAAAAAAAACCCTGTACCCCTGAAACCTATACAATTTTACTAACTAGTATCACCCTGATAAATTCACTACCAAAAAAAAATGCGGGTAGCTAGTAAGGCCAGAAGCACTTTGCCATCCACCCCAGAGCTGACCTCCAAAACCCCGGTCTGTAAAGGTCAGGTGGGCTTGGCTCTACAAGACACAATCAACAGACCCAGCCTTAACTTATCAAAAACACTTGATAAATGCTGAGAATAAATCTGCTGGTAAAGCCAACTCAAGCTGTGCAGAAGCCCTGAGAGCACAGGCCAGAGTGGTCTGGAATCGGGCCGCAGGTGAGTGAGCACGCCCCTCCCTCACCTTATTCCGACTGTACCGGACTGTACCCTTCCGGGTGTCTTCCGAGACGAGGTCTGTAAATATCCAGCCAACCTGCATAACGAAGAAAAACACCTTCTGAGTCTCTCCCTGAAACTGGTGGTGCTTCCTGGTCTCTGCCCAGAGAGCCACGGACCCTCCTCAGAGACGCTCCCTGAGCGGCCAGGCCACAGCCGGAGCTCACGGGGGGGGGGGGGGGGGGGGGGCCCCCTGCCTGGTGCTGCAGGGTTAGCGAGGAGGGCAAATGTGCAGAGCTCACTGAGGTGTCAGCCAAGCCCATGCCCAGTGCTGTGCCGGTGGCGGGGACCTGGGCCAACGGCACGCGAAGACTATCCATGACGAAGGCCCACACTGCCGAGAGGAAGCACACGCAGGCACTGCATTGAGGCGCTGTTGGGGAAGGCTCCCCGGCCCCACGCGGGCTGAAGGAGTTGCCCAAGCCGAAGGGCACAGGGTGCAGAATGCCGACACCGGGGCACCCTCCGGCCGGTCCCCCAGCTCGGGGCAGGACAGCCTCCCCAGCGTGTCCTGCGGCAGTGGCAGTGGCGGTCTGTATGCTCTGCGGCCCCTGACCCCACCCCTCATGCCCACGAGCCTCCCGGCCTTTCTGAAGGAGGCCCTGGCCACAGCTCCAGAGCAGGACCGGGACGCTCACCAGCACAGCCCGGACAGCTCTCCAAATGTACTTCCTATAACACGGCCGGGCAAATCCGGACACCTGCACTGTCCTTGAAAATGCCCAAATGAATGAAAAACACAAGGAGGCCGGCAGTGCAGAAAGCAAGACCGAAAGGACACATGAAGTTAAGCACCAAGCGAAGCAGCACTGGAATCTGCCTGGGAGAACCAGAGACCAGCTTGGAAAAGGCCTTTAGGCGACTTCACGTTCTCTGTCACGGTCACGACTGTCACAGACCGCACGCTTATAGCAAATACAGGTAAAAACTGTGCCAAGAGAAACTTCCAGAGTTTAAACAGAAGTGTGATCCCCGACCTAGAGGCTAACACGCCATTAGAGACAACAGGACGTTTCTTCTCGCGATGGTAAGTGACTTCGCTAACACTCCGAGGTCGGAAAGCACATTCCAGCTTGTCCCCGCTGTCTGTACGGAATTTACTTTTCAGTCTAAACCGATCAGGAAATAAAAGATAAAGCTCGCATAGCGACTAATGCTGACCTTCCAGGTCGTGTTCAGTTCACAGGTCAACGTGTACGTGGGACGCCCGCCTCTAAAGCTCCAGGAGCCCTGACTAAGGGCGGGAGACAGCAGGGAAGTCCTCCCCCGACTTCTAACTGCCCCGGACACCAGGAGACTCGGCGAGGGCCCAAGGGGTGGAAACACCTGCTCCGAGCCACAGGCAGAATGTGGGCCCCGGACGGGCCTGGCCGGAGATAGCAAAGGTACATGAGGGAGGAGCGCACGCCGAAGAGTGCAGCGGGTGGTGGGAGAGCCAGGCACTGGGTCCCACCCAGGCAGAAGACAGGCTCTCGCTCCACTGTCCCCTCTGCGGCTTGAGGCTGTCCCTACTCAGTGTGGCTGGCAGACTTAAGTATAATAGGCCCTGCCCTGGGATCATTTATTTTATGCCCAGGGAAATGTTCTCATTTTACTTTAAATGAGAGAAACGTAACCCTGGCTGGTGTGGCTCAGTGGATTGAGTACGGGCTACGAACCAAAGGGTCGCCAGTTCAATTCCCTGTCAGGACACATGCCTGGGTTGCGGGCCAGGTCCCCTGTAGGAGGCACACAAGAGGTAACCACATATTGATATTCCTCTCCCTTTCTCTCTTTCCCTTCCCCCCCTCTAAAAATAAATAAATAAAATCTTTAAGAAAAGAAAAATGAAAAACATAAAAGCTATTGGCAACCAGTGATACAAACGAGGCTCCAGAGCTGCCGGCCTGCACCTGACCGTGTGCAGCTAGGCCCTCAGTCCAGGGTGGAGCCTGGCCACAGCTCCCACCTAGATGTCCCCACACAGAGCCCGGGCCCTGCCAAGGGCCGTACCTTCCTCAGGCCGAGTTTAGCAGCGATTTCATCCACCACCTCGGCTTTTGGGTCTTCGAGAAGCTCCAAACTGTTCTGTGTCCCGATCTGTTAAGCATAAAGGGAGACAGATTCAGAGGGTGGGCCCAGCAAGTGCACAGCCCCCACCACCACTGCTCCCTGTCTGGCCCTAGCGCCTCACGGGAGCACGGGGCTCCCCAAGCAGAAAGGGGGCAGCAGCAGAAACCCAAGTTGCTCAGGCTCATCTTTCTCAGGCGGCACGATGCTTCTGGTCAAGACCTTGAGCACGGAGGTGCGACGGCACAGCCTCACAGCCAGGGGGCCGTCAGGGACACAGGAAGGTGCTCCATGCAGT
Source organism: Desmodus rotundus (assembly GCF_022682495.2). Lineage (NCBI taxonomy): Eukaryota > Metazoa > Chordata > Mammalia > Chiroptera > Phyllostomidae > Desmodus > Desmodus rotundus. Next base: position 113,007,622 of record NC_071395.1, read on the forward strand.
CCCTGAAGTAAGGTCCCCTCGTTGGGGGTGGAGGGGTTCCCAAGCACACTTGGGTGGTCTCCCTCTAACCAGGCTGGGTAAGAAGAGGCGGGGCAGTGTTGTACGGTGACGTTTGTCCCCAGGAAACACCTCGGGGAAGGCCGTGCAGGGACAGCAGGGAGCTTCCCAGGCAAGGGCCTCGGAGAGGCAGCGACAAACGCGTGTGCAGCCCAGAATCAGCACCCTGCTGGCAGGCGGGCAGAGTGCTTGGCCGTGGTAGGTGGGCTCGGGTTCTGGCTGGCTCACAGGCAGCCTCACGGCCACAGATCCCGGGTGTCTGCAGTGGACGACGCTCGCTGTGGCGCTGGCCACAGTCACTCGGGGAAGCGCAGAGCCAAGCAGGGCCGCGCCACCGAAGTGGGGCCATGGAGGTAAAGGGAGGTCCATGCCGGCTTCCCTCACTGGGTCTGTCTGGGTCGGTCAGTCACATGCTGACAAAGCCACGGGAGACCTGGCCCCTGCTGCTGTCACCCACCCGGCTGGAGCTCAATGACGCCTGCAGAGCAGAGGTCCAACCACACACTCAGGATAAGCCTGAGGGTCTTGTTTTGCAGCATGTGGCAGCATGAGCTTCAACTTCTAATGAGCTGGAGATTTCAGGAGCCAATGGGGTCAATCTCCAGAACCCCAACTGGGGGCTCTGGTGATGCTGTGAGCATTCTGGGCGCCAGAGGTGTCCAGGCCAATTTTTTGCTCCACCACACTCAAGAGCGTGGAGCTCTGGGCGAGCAGGATCGCTGCACGCTGAACTGGAGTACCCAGTGCTTGCACAGATGCCTCCAGGTCAGAGCCGCCCAGGGCCAAAGGGTGGGTACCACGCTTCGGTCTGGTGGGCTCTCTGCTGCCACCTAGTGGCCCTTTTAAGTGATCCCCTGGTCTGTAGCTCTCAGTGAATACAACAGAGAGGGTAAGGCTACACTCAGAATATCTCCAAGCAGCCAGGGAAACCCTGGCATCTGTGCCACAGTCACAGACTCGCAGGCCAGCCAGTGGCCTGCAGCCTGCAGGTCCAGGCCCTGGTTCCCTTATGAAGCAGGCCGGTCAGGGCGTGCCGAGTCTGGAACAGACCCGCAGAACCGCAGGCTGGGAGCAGCGCCTGTGTGTGCGTGCTTGCACTCAAAAACCAAACTTTGGAAGCCTGCACTGGAGCCATGTTTACAGGCAGCACTACCTGCAAAGGAAGGGAAGAGACAGGACAGAGGGGAATCCCTTGCCCGTAGGTCTGACTTCAGAAATGTGCATTCTTTCTTCTTCAACATTTTTTTTTAAAGACTTCAGACGTGGAGCAAAGTTTACAGCATGTCACGGGAACACCCGTACACCAGCACCTAGCTTGGCCATTAGCGTCTACCATGCCCTGTAGTCCCTCTGGCTACCCCTCCGCCCATCTTGTTTTCCGCCGAGTCTCACAGGAAACCACGAGGCAGCGCAGGCCATCGCCGGGCACCCCTGTGCTCACACTGCGGAAAACCAGAGCCCTTGACAATGAAAACAGCACGCGTGCACATGCCGTGACCGGGTGGTGGTGTCCACACACAGAGGACCTTCCAAGTAACCATAAGACCCAGTAACTGCCCCGGCTGGGTGGCTCAGCAGACTGAGAGCCAGCCTGTGAACCAAAGGGTCACCGGTTTGACTCCTGGTCAGGGCACACACCTGGTTTCCGGGCCAGGTCCCCAGTGGGGGGCGTGAGAGGCAAGTGGCGGATGTGTCTCCTGCACATTGCTCTCTCTCTCTCCCCCTTTGTCCCCTTCTCTGAAAGTAAGTAAATAAACTCTGAAACACACGCAGTAACAGGCGCTGCGCCCTGCTGGGAGGTGCGCCCGGTGTCGCTGCTCTGACCCGGCTGCACGTGTGGCACAGGGTGAGGCCGGGGTGGCTCTGGGACCTTCCGCTCCCACCGCTCCTGAGAGAGCTGACGCAGGCATAGGGGGCACACGGATCCTCAGAACAGAGGGGAGCGATGTGGGTCCTTGGGGGCAGCTGATGGTAGGTTAGATAACAAGATGGTATCAGCGTTCAACTCACTGAAGCTGATGAACTTGTTACATAAGAGAAGATCCTTATTCTTTGGAAACACCCAGAGATACTCAGGGGCCATGATCTCACTCCCGTAATTCAGAAAACGCGCTCGTGCATGTGTCTGTGTACAGACAGACAGATGGACCTGGGCCTAGGACAAAGCAGATGCAGCTGGGACCTGAACGGGCGCACACACCTGGGGGACAGAGACAGCAGAGACCACCCAGCAGCAGACCCACCTGGGGAGGTTCGTAAATGGCAGCCACCTCGGCCCTGATGCCCAGAGGAATGTCCTTGTGCTCTGTGTACCGGCCGTACAGGTACCCGAAATGCTGGTTCCCCGTCTTCCTCCAGAAGTCGAGGAAGCGGTCGGCCACTGTGTGGTTCTCGAACATGATGTTGTCCACGTGCCTGTATTTCTGCAGAGTCAACAGCAATGGACCGAATGAAAACACCCATCAGAAATAAATCGCCTTTTCGAAGTTGAATTTAGTGGGGTGATGGCGGCTATAAAACCATACAGGTAGGTAAACAGGTACTGCCTGGCTCTCCACACGCAAACACGTCTGAAGAATGTGCTCTGCCCTTAAGACCACTCAGAGTCTGGGGGCAAGCGGGGTGCAGGTGCGCCCCTCGCCACATTAGTTCAAATTAACCTTACTGGAATTTCACCAAAAATGGTGGTTTTCAAAATCTCCAGAAAGGAGAATAATTCTTAAAAAGAAAGAGAACGAGAAAGAGATAGAGGGAAGGAGAGAAGGAAAAGGAAAACAGGCTTCTAACAGCCCAGGAGACCATGGAATTCTCTGAGGCACAAATACGGGCCGCAGGGGCCACCGGCCAGACCGTTCCCCAGGGGGTGGGCCACAGAGGGGAAACGGCCAGAATAACCACAGGCCATTTTTCTTGGCTCTCTTCCTCCCAAACCTGGCTTGGACAGGTGCCCTGAGCTGGCCCCAGAACAGTGTTTTACAAGTGTCCAGAGATACAGTTTCTTAAACAGCAAAGTCACAAACACTGAGCATTTTAAATAGTCACCAGGAACATCCTGCCTCCACACAGGCTGGCGAAACAGAACACTGAAGCCATGCCCTGCTCCAAAAGCTAGAGGTCGTAGAAAGCCTGTCTTCAGTGTAGGACCCTCAACAGGCTCCATCCATCGGTCAAAAACATGCGCACCTGCCACACGTCACGCACTCCGGGAGTGGCAGCTCCTCTCCAAGGAAATGCTCACTTCTCTGCTGCAGAAACCAACCCGCTCCCTGCTGTCCCCCGGCCGCAGGAGCACCTCACCTGTCTGTTCAGCGTGATGGCGCTGGGCTGGCACTTGGTGCAGATGCCATTGGGCCACGGGAGGTGTCCCTCACACCCCGATTTAATCTTGCAACTGATGTTCTCCAAGGCAACAAATTTCCCCCTGAACAAGAGGCAACTTAATTAGACATGACAAGGTGGAAAGTTTGGCAGGAAACTGGAAATATTCAAATCTCTTGCAGCTCCGGACACAGTTCGAAGGAGCAGCAGGGAGAATGGGCGAAACTCTCCTGACGGATCCCCAGCCTGTCCTGCGCGCTCAGCCCACAGGGCCACCCACCTGCTGTCCTGTAAAAGCCACGCCAGTCCTCACTGCTGGCCACTAACACCCGTGATGATTTCCAAGAACACTGCTGTGCCCCCGCTGGTGTGGCTCAGTGGGTTGGATGTTGTCCCGCAAAGCAAAAGGTTGCTGGTTCGACTCCCAGTCAGAGCACAGGCCTGGATTGGGGGCCAGGTCCCCAGATGGGAGGATGTGGAAAGCAACCACACACTGATGTTTCTGTCCCTCTCTTTCTCCCTCCCTTCCCCTCTAAGTAAATAAATAAAACCTTAAAAAACTTTAAAAACCTAGAAACCGCAAAGGAAAAAGATTGACAGACTTAAAAAAGCAAAGTAAACAAAACAGAAATTATTTTAAAAGCACTGAAGAACGTCTGCTCCCTAGCCCGTGCCCCTGAGGGAAACCTGTCGCTCTCACGTGCTGCGACTCCATCAGCGACGCCCCCGCTGTGCGTCCCACGCTTAAGGAACCTGCACCAAGAAACCCGCGCTCACAGGGAACCTGGCTTGGACACATAGCAAAGGTGTCCTCACTCTGCTTCCAGCCCAAGCAGAGCTGTGGTTAGAAGGCTGCAGGTGGGTGGGCCCCACTGCAAGGCGTCCACTCACACAACAGCCCAAATGTGCCATCGCGGCTGCACAAGCCGACGGCACTCGGGAGCTGTGACCGCCGCCACGTCTGTTTGCACGTCAATGACAGCCACAAACGCACCCCCCGGGACCGCAGTCCTTGACCCAGACTGAAGAAAGGCTGACAGAGTCAATCCCCCAGGTCCAGAAAGTTCCATAGCTTATCCCACTGACAGGCAAGAATGAATTTCTGGTGGGATTTTTTCCCTCCTGGTCTAAGTTTTTCTAAAAAGTCGTTTCCGGATGTCAGCAGGCTGTCGGAGAAAGCTACAACTGGGCCAACATCCTTCACAAGAGGCTGCTGACGCGGCTCCAGCCACCTCTTGCTGCTCCGTCAGGAGTCACAGAGTCACGGGATGGGGCCCAGCACTCCAGCAGGGTGAGCACGCAGTCAGCAGAAGGGGCACGCAGGCACATGTCTGACATGGTTTGAAAGGGATCGGAATGGTCCAGGCGTGCTGCCTCTGGCCACCGCCATGGCCTGCACCGAAGGGAAGAGCCGCCTCGCTGCCGCAGTCTCCACCCACGCGCACCTGGCCGAACCCAGAGAGGGCCAGCCCGAGAGCGTGCTGCTGCCGCAGGCTGGCCAGGCTGCCCCACGCGAGGCTCCAGGCCAGTGACTGGCGGGGGCGCCTGTCTTTCCAAAGAGTGGTGGAAAAGTGTCAAGGACAGATACATGGGCCGCCGTCATGCTTCGTCTCACCTGCCCTCACATGGGGTCAGGGAGCTCCTGGGGCCTCTGCTGCGGCCGGCACCTGCCTGGTGTCTCTAGGCAGGGCACCATGGGCGACAGCCAGGAACCAGAGCCTGCACCCACTGGTTTCTTTTTGACAACCAGCAATAACCATGACTTCAGGTGCTTTGGGCCCCGACCCCAATCTTCGCTTTTCCTGTTTACATTCTCAGTGGCTTTAAGCCCCACCTACCACACACACAAAACAGACTCCCGCATGCCGACCGCACTCCGGCCACTTACTTGTCGGCCCCTCCAGTCAGCTTGCGGATGTAGGCGTGGAAGGACATGTGCTTCACCGGCGGCTCCAGATGGTTTAGGTAGTCCTCATCGAACGGCTGCCGAAACACAGGCGGCCCGGTCACACGCTGGCGGGGGCTGCCAGGCCCGTGGGGCAAGGACGGGGGAGGATGGGGGGGTCGGTTTTGGCTCTCACTGCCACTCTAGGCCAGAACCAGCCTCTTCTTGGGATGCTGGGTATCTTTTCAGGATGGAAATGGAAAATGAACCTCTACTAAATATAAAATGCTCTAGGTCAGGTAAACATTGGGAAAACTTTGCAAAAAAACAAAGTCACAAGACGAAGCCAGCAGACCCTGGTGGAGAAAATCGGGTTGGCCTTCTGCCACGAATTCAGCGGTGACCAGTCAGCATTATCGTGGTAACTCTCAATCGTCCCAGACAGACCAGCAGCAGACGTGAGCTCAGGGAGAAGTAAATCAAAACAATGCTGAGCACGAAACCGCCAGACCCAGCCCTGTGCCAGGCTTTAAAAAACCGTCCCCGGAGCCCTCCACAAACACAGCCCTTTATCACCACGACACGAATGTCTGAACCATTCATGACCCGCCCAGAAGGTCACGGCCACACACAAAGGCTGCCTCTGTGCAGTGTGCATGGGAAGGAACACGGGGCCCAGGGTGGTAAACAGAGGCGCTCTTCTAACCACCAGGCCCATGGGGGGCACTGAGGACAGCCTCCGGCAGCCCTGGGGGGCAGGAGGCACCCACAGACTCACCTCCAGAGGGACGCAGTGCACGCACTTCCCCAGCGGGCCATGTCGGCACCTGAGAAGACATGGGGCAAAGAAGCGCGTGCCAGTTAGCACACCTGTTTTCCTCCTGCTGCCTCCAGGCGCTCGTGATCCTCACCTGCACATCACACTAAGTGAAGTGATTTTAGATGCGAATATTTCTAACAGTTCAAGTGATTTTGACGTTATTAGAAAAAAACTGACCAGCAGATCACACCTGCCATTTCATGGATATTAAGGGCTTAAACTGATGCTAACCACAAATGAAAGTAAGGGAATTTAAAGTCACTCCAATAGAAACACTAAGCAAATACTAAGGAAGATGGTCCATGGATACGGCAAACACCGACAGTGGAAGGCAAACCACTCAAGTTCAGAAAACAGCCCCATCGCACACATGTTGGAGAAAAGCACACGACGGAAGCCTGGTTCTGCAGGGTTCGCCACTGCAGTCAGAGAAGCGCTGGTTCCTCGGGAGTCACTCAGAACCTTTCGAAATGGGGTCAGGATCCTGGACACACGAGTTCTCCCTTTCGGGGCAGAGACGGCCGGTCTCCCCTAATAGGCAGGCTCTGCGGCTCAGAGGACACGCCAATGTGCACACACACACATGCACGCACACACATGCACACGCTCTACAAGATTGCTAATGAGGCCTCAGAGGCACAGATGGGGAGGCTGGCTTGGCCACCAGGAGGAAGCGCACACGGAGGGGTGTGCCAGCTAACGGCTCTGGCACCCCGGGCATCAGTGTCAACGCCACCATGCTGGGGGGACACAGCTACCGAGGCTCCACTGCAGGCAGGCGACCTGTGCTCAGACAGCCCAGGATACTGTGCACACTCAGGGGTCTCTAACTGCTCCCCTCAGGAGGAGCTGCAGAAGCCCGAACCGAAGCACGTCCACGATGGCCAGGTGACAAGCCAACCTGATGGGGCACCACCTGCAGCCAACGAGACGCTCATGGAAAGGACAGGAAAGAAGCCGTGCGTGTGAGGCTGGACCTGCTCCACCATCCCCACCTGAGGTGACAGGGACGAGCACCTTGCACAAGTGGGCAGCCAGGTGTCATGCTTCCACCCCTCCCCCATCCTGCCTGTCACTTTCTAAAGTCCCCTCTGTGCCATCCAGTCTCTCCAGGGGTACCTCGAGGTAAAGACTTGGTTTAAGGACTCTCCTCCTTTCAAATCTCTTAGCTCCAAAACCCTAAAAATTTACAAATCCATGGGGAACATACTCTGAGATCCAAACCACAAGAAGAGTCACAAATAATGGAGTGAAACTGAGTCTGGAAGCAGACGGCCAAGCTGCAAACCTAGGCTCTCCCTGGAGCCTCCCTGAGACAGGACCTCACAGACACCTCCCACCTGGGGCCTGGGCCCTGGCACTCACAGCTGCGGGTCGCGGCTCCGGTGAATCTTCCCATCCTGCCTGCTCAGGTACTGGTCGATCTCATCCTCCACCACATTGGGAGCGCCAGAGGCCTTCAGCCGCAGCGGGGTGGACGTGTCCATCTCCGACGAGGGCCCGGCGAGGCTCGAGGGGAACAGGAACAACAGATCGCCATGCCTGTTGAATGACAAACATCAGCCAAGGCTGCTGCCCTGAGTGGCACAGAAGACCCACTCAGCTGAGAGTCTCTGACACATGCGCAGCAGATGCCTGCCACCCCCGATGCCTGAAAAACGTGGTTTCCACTGCTAAGAAATCGGAACTCCCGCCCCACATCTCCGCCCTGCCTCTCAGGGCCGCACAGGTCCGCAGCCGGGTCCCTGACCACCAGTCTCTCACAGCCGGGCCTGATGCTCGACGATGCACATCACATGCCTGTCCAGCTGCACAGGGGTCAGGGGCGCCAGCCTGACGTCAAGATGGCACGGATCTATGCCGTCGGCCCTCCACACCCATGGGTTCCCAACCGTGGGCTGAAAATACTGTTTCGATCCACACTGGGTTCAATCTGTGCGTGTCAGCAGCCCGGGCAGTTCGGACGCGCCGCTCAAGGCTCAGCTGTGCAACCACACTACGGCCTGGGTGGGCCAGCCGCCTCTCCCTCCCTCCCGCTCTCTGCTTGGCTCACACTTTCCTTCGTTCGCTCCGTAGCCCCTAGTCAGCTTCCCATGGTCTGCCTACCCACAACACATGCTTCCGTTTCGTTCTCCACGTCCCCACACACACCCACGAGCATGTCACTGCGGGACGTTTGCTATGGCTTTTCTCATGCAGCACCACCTCACAGAATCCGGCCACACAGGGTCTCGTCTAACCATCAGCTTGTGTGACGTCCCCCCATACAGCCACCTCAGGACTCACTCCACACCAACGGCCGCACAGCTGCAGCCCCTGCCCCCAGGAACGCCCGGGGAGGAAATGCCCCAAGACAGGCGGCCACAGTTTTCCCTCTGTGGGCACTGGCCTGTTGGACTAGAGGGGTTTGTTTTTAAAGCTGCTGAAGTATTGCTTTCAAAAGGGCTGCCAGAATTCCCATTTCCAACGGCAGTATTTGGTTTTCTACCAGTTCCAACGTAAATCACATTCCTCCCTCGATGAGACTCCACACGACGCACAGCCAACTCCATAGCGAGGCTCCACAAGCCCTGGCCAGCGGGGCAGCCCCAGGAGCACTGCTGCCCATGGGACCGGTCCTGGGGAGAGGCTGCAGCACAGCCACCGACGCGTGCTCAGCTGCTGCCGACAAGACACGCAGGAGCGAGGAGGGAGGGGTGTGTGCAGCTGAGGCAGGGTCTGGGCTGTGGCTCCTCGGGACACTTGTTTCCCCACTTCTCCTTCCGTCCTTTTGGGGAGATAAAACCGCCAGATTGTGACTGGAAACTTCTGTTTGTGGCAGGGATTAGATACTCCTAAGCACCCTCAGCCAAGGAACACTGAACTTTGTTGCCACGTCAGTTTTAACAAACACTCTCTAAAATGCACTGTTGAGTGCTAAAGAAAGTGAGGAACCCCCAGGAGTCCACAAAACCAACAGGAGCTCAGAGTGGCGGAACGCGTGGCTCAGAGCTGCCCTCTGGAGGCCCCAACCAGGAGCCTGGAACGGGGCTCTCGGTTGTCCTCCTGGCAACCGGGCGAGGCCTCGAGCCTGCCCACAGAGCAGGCCGCCAAGCCCGAAACTACAGAGCCACACGTCCAACCTGTCTCACACAGCAGAAATCAAGGGGACCCTGTCTGCCTCCACCGTCTACACAGCAGGAAGAGAGTCACCTGTGTGTCTGTACCCCTGGGCCGGCTCTGCCCCTGGGTGCTCCTTGGTTCCGAAAGACATAAACCGTCTTCCAGAAATCATGTGGGCCCGCCGCGCCCCTGCGCCAACAGAAGCAAACGTACGGGGGCCCTTCAGGACACCTCAAGACCTAGTTGGTCAAATACAAGTTCTCAAGAAAGGTCACCAAATGTACAGAAGAAACAGGCCACCAGAAGCAAGAGTGGGCGGAGACAGCACTAACAACACTCAGCCAGCCAAGGAGGTCAGATGTGCAGTCGAGACACAGAACGTGCTCTCCCACGTGGCGCGTGGCGCGTCAGAGGGAAGGTGGGCGTTAAGAGTGTGGTGACGAGAGGCCTAGGGAGGCAGTGGCCAGGCTCAGGCTCCGGGCACACTGCTCCCCCAGATAACATGTCCAAGCCACGAACAGAAACCGGAGGGCACCAGGTCCCCTCGGGGCCCGACAGTGCACAGCGGCAGCCGGGGCACGGCAGGACGGGGCAGAGCCCGCAGCACAGAGGCATCTTCACTGGCCTCCTGGAGGCCCGTGGGACGGCAGAGCGGAGCCTGGAAAGAACCCGCAGTAACGCGGGCCCTGCATGTGAAGCTAACAGCCAGGTGTGAAAAGGACTCAAACAAAACTTAAAGTCAACAACATAATCGCTGAAATACTGAAGAGAATGGGGGAGAAGAAATACTTAAAGAGGCACTGACCGCGAATTCTCCAGGCTGGGCTGCAGACAGAAAACACAACCTACGTCAGGGAGAACCGAACACACAACAAACCAGGACCCCACACCTGGTGGGGTCAAAAGAAACCGCAGACCCCCAAGACAGACAGACAGCTTTAAACTCAGCCAGAGGGGAGAAAGGTGACCCACCATAAACGAGAGAAGCCAGGAGCCCGCAGAACGAGATCGACACAGAGCTCCGTGAGTGAAGCGGGGGAGGAACGAAGACAGTCAGGTAAGGCCCTGGGTGGCGCAGGGGTCAGAGCCTCGACCCGATGCACCAGGGTTGTGGGTTTCACCCCTGGTCAGGGCACGTACAAGAATCAACCAACAAATGACTGAACGAGTGGAACAGCAAATCAGTGTTCCTCTCTCTTTTTCTCCCCTTCTCCCCCCCCTTCTCTAAAATCAATTAAAAAAAAAAGGCGTCAGATGACTTGGCAGGTGACAGCACAGACTCCCGAGTTCAACCTGGCTGGTCAGTCAGTTACACCAGCACTGGAAAGACACACCCCAGGGAAACGCAGACACCCACCCCAAGCGCCACCATAGGAGGGCAGAGCTGCCCCCCGCCGCCACCCTGGGATGGTGTCAGGTGTGACCGTGTGCCAACCGGACAGTCTGTGCCCCTCCCCCATCTCCAGATACCCGAACAGCTCTCACTGGCACTTGAGTCACCAGTGTGACTGGGGGAAGGCACCATGCCGCCACTGGGGGACGGAGCTGGCCCTGGCAGACAGAGTGGAGAGACCCAGGCAGGTCGAGTGGCTTCCCCAGGCGCACAGCCACTGGGTAGCGGACGGAGGATCCAAACCCACGGGACACTCACAAGAAGGGATTTGCAGAGGCAGAAGTCCTGCCAGGCTGGGAGGGAAGGGGCCCCTCGTCCCGCTGGGGATGCAGGCCGACCACAGGGGAGGCCTTCTCTGAGGACAGGCGTAGGCGAGCGGCGAGGGCCCAACAAGCGTCTGCGGAGCAAAGGAACGCAGCAACACCTGTTTCTTTCCCTAGATACTCTCACTGGTGAGCCTAAAAGCGATCGCACACACGGCCCCAACGGTCTACTACTCGGACTGGCCTGCAGGCTCACAGAGCCCAGCCCAACACGTCAATGGTGACCACAGTGCCCGCAGCTGGGCCGGGGCGGCCGCTCTCTCAGGCACTGAAGCCATGCTAGGGCCCCTCCCAGCGGCCCAGGAGCAGGGTGCCTGGATGGTGCAGGCAGGGCCAGCTGACTCCGACAGGGAGCCACGCGGGCAGCACTTCTGGCTCCACAGGCCAGTCTGTCTCTGTCACGGCTCAGCCCTGCCGTAGCGCAGGGACACTTGCACTATGAAAGCAGGTGGTGGGCTGCAGCAGAGGTGTGTGCCCTGGGAGCCCCTCCTTCCCAGACTGACGAGCTCCAAGGCCCTCCAGGGGGTCTCGCTGCCAAGAACTGCAGCGTGGGCAATGGGCCACCAGCGGGCGGGCGGCCCTCGTACCTGCTAACCCGCAGGTCCCGAGGCGGAACTCTGCACAGAGCTCCACACCCTGCTAAGCAGCAGCCACGAGTGCAGCTGCGCACAAGGCCTGAGACCAGTGACACGCCCCTCACGGTCCCACCAGTCAATCAAACCGGCTCAGCGGTAACCAGAGTCCATGTGACTGCTGAGCACCTGGCAAAGCTGCTGTCCCCTGCCTGCTGGTCGGGGATGCCGAATTGAGAGAGGCCTGAGGAGGCGCTGGCTGGTGTGGCTCAGTGGACTGAGCACTGGCCTACTAACCAAAAGGTTGAGGGTCCGATTCTCAGTCAGGGCACAGGCCTGGGTTGCTGGCCAGGTTCCCAGTGGGCAACCAATCCACCTGTCTCTCACACATCGATGCTTCTCTCCCTCTTCCTCCCTCCCCCCCTCTAAATAAAACCTTTTGTAAAAAAGAGTGGCCTGAAGGATGAACAGGCTGGAGTCGAGTGGGCTCCGTGGATGATGATGTCACCACTTCCTCCCCCACGTGACCTCCCCAGGGGCACTTACTTGATCTTTAGCAGGTTGAGGGACTTGTTGGATGATGCTGTTATCTCTCCAGTCTTGTTTCTATTGATGTAAACCGAGAAGCCATTATTCTGGAAGCCGAACTCCTTTGCGACCTGAAACAAGCCCCAAACGATGGAGATTTAATAAAATATTTAGGCCCTGACTGGTGTGGCTCAGTGGACTGGGCATCACCAGCAGTCTCTGGTTCGATTCCCAGTCAGGGCACACGCCTGGGTCACGGGTTGAGTCCCCAGCTGGGGGCACATGAGAGGCAACTGGTCAATGTTTCTCTCCCTCTCATTCTCCCTCCCTTCCTCTATATCTCTAAAAGTAAATAAATAAAATCTTTAAAAAAAGTGAACTACAACTAACTTCAAATCAACTTGTCATTCTGAAATTCTAAGACGGATAAGAAGTCATCTTTAAGGCAAAGTTTTTATATCAGATGTACCATAGTAATATTTGATACTATGTGATTTTTTCCAAAGCTATAAGTGGCATTCATAAAATAAACCATCAGAAAGTTAAGACCTTCAAATCTGTATTGCAAAGTGCAAAAACAGTAGGACTAAAGACTAAAAATAATGGCTTTAATTTGACTTTTCTCTGAAACTGCTTAGATATAACTGAAATTAACCCAACTGTGACATTTCACCAATTCTGCAAAAACTATGCTTTTTCTATAGACAAAGTATTGCCAAGTGTCACCAAGAATAAGAACTCTTTCACCAGGACGTGAGCTGTGGGATAGGTAAATACTCCTAGGTGTCAACCACTGATTCCAAAAGGGGCAGGGAGTGCTGCGTGGCCCGCCCCCCGAGTGAGGGTGGCCGCCCCGCTCCCATTGGGCCCGGCCTCAGCCCCACTTTGGGGAGCGGCGCAGGCACGGCTGTGCATGGCGCTGCAGGGTCTGCATCTGAAGCCACCGAAACCCTTCTGTCCGTGGCCGAGGTCCCCTGGCTGGGGTTACTGCAGCGCAGCCAGGCACTTGTCAGTGAAGGCTACTCCACCCCTGTGAACTGACGTCCGGGCTCCGGGAGCACGCGCCCAGACTGCGACACACAGGAGGGGCAGCTGCTGAGGACCTCCCAGACGCTGGCACCGCCCTCTGTGACCTGACCTCTGCTTCCTCATCAGTCGGCTGCCCCTACTTTCCAAGCACTTCTTGGCACGCACTTTACTTCACAGGTAAAAGAAGTTCCCGTGTGTCAGAAGAGGCTGTGCCACACACCGCTGAGAGGCCGAGGAAGACAGGCCTAAGGACAGCCCCCCGGAAAGCACAGTGAGGGCCTGCGGTGGCTCACGGGCTGTGGCAGGGTCCTGGGAAGGCACAGCCAGAAGAACCTGCCCAAGGTGTGTGTCACCTGTTGACTCAGAAGGAACCCGAGAGAGAAGCATTGGGCGGGCTCAGAGTGCATCTCAGACCCTGTGAGGAACCGGCAGCACACGCTGTCGCCAGTTACTCCCATCGGTGTCCTTACGGGGCACAAAGCCACACAGTACACCAGGGCCAAGGCCACCGAGCGTGGAGACATCGAGCTGGAGCCAGCAGTGTTCACAGCAGGGGACACCCACTTTTCAGGCAAGCATGTGAGCACAGGAAGCCATCTCTCGGCCTGCTTACGGGGCGCTCGTATGCAGCCGAGTTTCTGATCATCAGAAGTGAGTGCACGCCTAGTGACTGACGCAGGAGCTGGAGCAGTGAGGCTCATGGAGAAACGACAGCAGTTACCGGGAGCTGGGGGGCGGGGTCACTGGTGGGCGGGGTGCAGGCCCAGGTGCGCAGGATGGGCAGTCCCAGCCGCACAGCGCGGGCGCCTCAACTCTACCAAACCGCACACGGCAGAATGGTTTCCAGGCAAGGCTTCATGTCAGTCTTAGGAGTTTTTAAAGAGGTATAAATCTAAAAAGTACATAAATAAAATAAAAAGATATAAACGCATGTCCAGACACAGAACCATGTCCATAACCTATGGCAGGTGGGAAGAAGCAGGTGGCAAATGCCCACACGATGAGCCCCAAGTCCTTGGAATGGGCACCCGGCCCCAGCAGCAGCAGCGTCGTGCTGCACAGTGGCCCGCAGGGCAGCAGGGTGGATGTGCGGGTCCTGCCCGGCTTGTGTGCAGCCGTAGCCCTGACAGTTCCACAAGACGAGCCATCCGTCGTCTGTTGGGAGGAGGGGGGTCTCGGCGGCAGCAGAGGCACAGCCGGGTCAGAGGATCCGGAAGGGCTAGACCCTGGCTGTGCTGTCATGTGAGCGTCCTGTCCAACTGACCGCAACACAGCCTTCCTCCCCGTGGACATATGAGACGGATACGTGACTCAAGTGCTTTCCAAGTGAGCCTAAAAAGCAGTGTGTCTAAGTACAGATAAAACTCTAAATGGCGAGAAAAGCAGGTTGAGCAGCACTGTTTTCTCTCTCAGCGGTTTATCAATGTCATTCCTAGAATGCAACAACGACTTAGTCTGCTGAGATACAGAAGTGATACAATACAATCCCGTCTTGGTACACATGTGACACGTGGGGGGTGCAAGCGCATGTGCATGCATGACGGCATGCTGGGCTAGTGCTCACTGCTTGGTGAGGGAATTTCAAGTGGCTCTCACTTGCTCCTTTATATTTCCAGCTTGGTTTGAGCCCTTTGCAACTCCTCTGCCCCGGTTTCACAGTCAGAGGAAGGGCGTTCGCCACAGGGAGAGCAGCTCGGAGGCTAAGTGCCTGTCTGTGAGTGCTCCCGACATCTCCCCTACGCAACGGCTACGGTGTTGATGACCGGCGGCTTCAGTGGTCAAGCAGCCCAAGGCAGACTACACCTCCCACCGCCAAACCCTTCCCAGGGACCACAAACGACAGGAGCTGCCCAGAGGGAAACACCAGGGTTGACTGTCCCCCACTACCATCCCAGGGGCAAGCTGACAGTGGTCAGCTGCTACCGAAGAGCCAAGAGCAGGATCTCAAAAACGTCCTGAAAACTCAAGAGATTCTCTTTTCTGTTGTCTACCGTACCTAATTCTTTTCCTTCACAACTATGGCCCCTTAAGCGGTGCTACTAAAATCTTGATAGCAACTACCTTTTAGAAACCAAATTCCCACCCTGGCTGGGTAGCTCACTTGGCTGGAGCATTGTCCTGATATGCCCAGGTTGCAGGTTCGATCCCCGGTCAGGGCACATACAAGAAGCAACCAATAAGTGCATGACTGAATGGAACAATAGAACGATGTTTCCCCCCCCCACCCCAAAATCAACTTTAACCAAATTTCCCAAGTAAGTGTTGCGTCTTCACTACCAGGTCACAGGCCCAACGTGACGTCAGCAAATCTCTTCCCTCCCTAGGACTTCAGTTTCCACCTTTTTGAAATTAAGATCAGACTGTCACACCTGATTCCCTCTGACTCTTCACAGTCTGTGACCCTACAATCCTTGGCTTGTGAGAAATGAAAAACATCATTTTTTAATCGTTACAAAGGTGCCACCTGCTCGGAACACATTCAACCCTATAAAAGGTGTGAGCAGAGGCTGGCAAACACCTTCTGTGCACAGCCAGCCACTAAGTGTGTAGCACCATGGGCCACGCCCTCCCACAGCCACGTGACTTGGTCGCTGGGTCCCCAGCAGCAAGACCAACCACACATGAAGCAGTGAAAGTGGCTGTGTCCCAGCAAAGCCTAAGTCACAAAAACAGGTCGCCCCTGCAGCCTGGCAGGGCTTTCCCCCTGAAGAACAAGGTGGGACCGTGCTGTACAGGTTCTTAACGGCTGCCCGTCGAGCCCAGCCAGCGGCTCTGGTGGCTGGCCATCAACCCGCAAGTCGTCTGCTCCTGAACGCTGCTCCTGAAGAGTCCTCTGCACTTCCTGTGGGCCCCCGGTCCTGCGACTGTCCCTGTGGCCGGCCTCGACACAGCCCAACCCTGTGTCAGCCCCACCAATCAGGACAGGAGAAAGCAGCGGGAGACAGGACCCGGGAGTGGCAGACCAGGAAACAAGGACAGGAGGAAAGGCAGACCACAGTAAGGAGTCACAGCGGGGGACGAGGACGCCGAGAGGCAAACACCCAAAGCCACAGGTACCTTCTTCAGAAATGCGGCAGCCGTCTCTCTCTTTGTCGCTGTGATCCGCTTCACCCCGTCCGGGGACTGCACACGGATGATCTGCGTAAGGGAGACAAGGCTGTGACTGCAGACAAGGGAGGCCTGGCTACCACCCAGAGGGACGCACGCGGCCCCTCCAGCCCCACCCTCCCCGCTGTGTGCCCGCCCTCGGGTCCCAAAGAGGGAGCAGGGCTGCAGAGGCCTGTCACCAGACGGGAGGGCACCCTCAGGGTGCTGTCCGGGTTCTCAACTCTTACCCTTCACTCGGAAAAACACAACTGCAGTTTTTAACCATCATTTATTTTTAAAAAATCTGTATGTGTGTGTATATAGATGTGTGTATACATGTGTGTCCATACATGTGCACTTACGTGTGCACACACACGTATGTGAAACAATTTTTCTCTTCAGATTTACAAACAAAACTTAAAAGGGGGAAGGAAACCCCACACCAGGAGTCGTGAACGGCTGGGTTCCTCACAAAAAGACCCAGCTTTGTTCCAGGATCTGCAGGCATCAGGCTGATTTAAAAGAACCACAGGAAATCCTCTGGCTTGTCATTTACTTCTTTGCTTCTTTCTTCCCTTCGGGTGGTGCGGTGAGGTGGTCATCTACTTTTAGTGAAGATTAAAAGAACTACATTTGTGTAACGCGGTGGCAGAGCTCGGCAGGCTTCTAAGGAAGAGTGAGCTGGCTAGCACCCCGGGTGCTGCTGGACGAGGGGCACCCCTTTCCCAGGTGGCTCCCCTCCCCGCAGTCCCCGCAGTCCCCAAACTGCGCTCTGGGTCTGAAACAGCGCCGAGCGGCGGAGGAACGCCACGGCGGCCCTTTTAAAGAAAAGGCCTTCACTGACACGAGACAAAACGCCACGATGGCTTTCCACCTACTGCTTGCTTTTCTCACACAACTGGAGACTGACCCAGGTTTTCCTGAAACAGCGTGACTGTCCTTCCCGTTTTCCAACCGCCTGCACTTGAGCGAAAGGCTTTCCCCACACTGGTCTCAACCTTTCAGACTCTACCTTTTGCTCCTTAACGGCAATGGTTAACATCCTCCCTCCTCGTGTGGAGTGCAAATACGGAAGCTCTTAGCTGGATTCCTAGTTCCCTCCTCTCTGCTTCGACACCTAGAAAGGCGTCCTGGGCACTAGGTAACTGCTTCCCCGTGTCCATTTCTGAACTGTCTCCAACACTGAGACATGTTCAGAGGGAAGAGCTTTTCTCTGCAGGGATTCTGGGGCAGCTCCTGGGTCTGTTCCCTTGGCAAGCACACGAGCCACCCACTCCGAAGGTCAGAGCTACACGGTTGGGGACAGCTGTGAAGCTTAGAAGTCACTCTACTGGACCGGCTGCAACATGGCCGTACGGTCCCGGTGTCCATGCTAAGCCCAGGATCTTGCTCCACTGAGGGACGCTATGAGAAAATGAGCTCAGAACACTTGCAGGAGTCTTGGAATTGGTGAGGTGGAAATCAGTTGCACCCAGACATTTTTAGAACACCTCTTTCTAAACTCCAGAAAGAAAAAAGCCTTCTGAATGAACTTCAGAAGGGCCAGAGCTAATTCCTCCAGGTCTGAAAAACCGGCCAGGAGTCCCCCTGGCCCCTGAGAGCCTGGCCTCATGCACACCAGCTGATTCGCTTGTGGGGGCGACTTCAATTCAGATCAGCGCGCTGTTGTAAAGAGAAGTTTGAAAGTGGACTCTGGGGCCAGGTCTTAACCTAATCCGAGGACAAGTCACCAAAGATTACTGAATCTTGTTTTAAAGGAGTCAGGTTTCTCTTGGGCCACCTGCGGGTTGGGCCCTGCCAGCTGGAGAGTTGAGCAAGGAGTCACTACAGGGAAGCTTCCCCTCGGGCTGGGACGCCGCGACAGGGCGCAGACACCTGGCGCCACCACCCGGGCCCGCCCGCCCGTCCATCCACCCCTGGGCCGGGCCGCTCGGTGACACAGGGAACACCCCCCACCAGGCCTCCATGGCCACCCAAAGGCTCCAGTCCAGCGGGTCTGTTGGTTTTATTTCCTGCCACGTTGACTTTGCAGGGGAAACCTTCCATGAGTTAACGCGTGGTCGGTTTTATGATTTTTCAGGGACTTTCTTTTCTGTAAGTGGTAGAAAAGGGGTATGCCGAGTCCTAATTTCAGGAAATCCACTTCTACAACGTTCCTTTATAGACAGAGGGCTGTCAACCCTTCCTTGCCACATGGAGTCAGCCGGTCAGGCTCCCGTCTCCTTCCACTCGGCGTCCTCCCCGGGGAGGGGTCTGCAAGATCCCCGCGCGGCGGAAGCGCTCTGCCTTCCTGCGCCGTGACAACGCACCGACCGGGGCGGGGGCGGAGCAGGACGGAGCCACGCGGGGGACGACCGGCGAGCCCCCGCCGCGGGGAGACTGTGAGGGAGACGCCGCCGCGCCGCCAGACCCGCCGCCTTACCGGCCCGCGAGCGAGGACGAGGCTCCGGGACGGGGACCAGCCGAGCGGGGAGGTCAGGGACCCGGCCCCACAGCCAGACCAATGCGGAGGGCGGGCGGGCCGGCCATGGGGGCCCCCACAGGCCGCGCCGGCAAATCTGCTGCCTCATCCCGGCGCCCGCTCCCGCCCGCCGCCCCACTCACGATGCTATCGGCCATGGCGGCTGCTCCCGCGTCCGGGCTCGAGCCCCGGGCCGTCGCCGCCGCCTGCCTCCCCGCGGGCCTAGTAGCCCCGGCCCCGGCCTCAGCCCCGGCCTCCCGCCGCCGCCGCCACCGCCGCTCCAGCTTCGCCGCCCGACAGCCACAGCCGCGACGTCCGGTGCCTCAGCCAACTGATTCCCCCGGCCGCGCAGACCCGAAACCAGGTTCCGGCCGCAACAACGGCCGCGCATGCGCACGGCGGCCCTGCGCCCGCCCCAGCTCCCCACGCCGCCACGCCCCTTCCCATCTTGCGCGCGGCCGAGAGCCCGACCCGCCTGCGCGAAGAGCAAACCGTTGGAAAGATAGCTTTACGTACACCTCAAGCTAATATAAAGTAATATTGGATGTCAGCTGTAATTTAAATTTTTTAATTTGAAAATTTCTTATATCAAAAAAGAAAGAAGCGCTGGCCGGGTTGCTCGCTGGGTTAGAGCGTCGCCCCGCTGTCAGGTTGGGGTTCGATCCTCCGTCAGGGCACGTACTGGAAGCGACCGATGAATGTGAGAATGAGTGGAACAACAAAGCGATGTTTCTCTCTCTCTCTCCCTCTGAAATCAATGTTAATTATTTTAATTTTAAAAATTTTCAAAAAGGAAATATGACTTTATTAATGACGTGTGATTGCTATTAGAAACCCAAGCAACAGAGGAAAGAAAGTCCAAAGAGAAACGGAAATAACCATTGGTGGGTTGTGATTGGGGACATGGCATGGCAAACACCTCGCTGGTCACAGAGACAGAAATGATACAGGGCGGGTGGCGTCATGCCTAAGTGTTTTGTTTCTGTTTTTTTTTTGTTTATTTTTAGAGAGAGGGGAAGGGAGGGAGAAGAGAGGAAGAAAAACATCAGTGTGTGGTTGCCTCTCACACGCCCTGCACTGAGGACCTGGCTACAACCCAGGCCTGTGCCCTGGCTGGGAATCAAACCAGTGACCCTTTGGTTCACAGGTCAGTGCTCAGTCCACTGAGCCACACCATCCAGGGCCTAAGTGTTATTTTAAAAAGAGAGGAGTTACTTTTCCTGAATGCAACATAAGAAAAACACATGGATTTTGACTGTGTTTTAGATAAACGTTTCTTTGTCACAGAGATGTCATGTCCCACGACGGGCCGCCAGCGCCAGCTTCCCGCACCCACCTCTGACGTCAGAGACCTCCTGTTCCGTTCGATGCTCCGCTGTCCCTGTCTTTAAGTTGCTAATTTTGAACAAGAAGCTCCACATTTTCATTGTGCACCATGTTTTGTGCTGACGTTTATGATTGTAAAAAAATTATGGACACATCCAAGAGGCTAAAATCTATGGTTTTTAACCCCCGTGGTTCAATTTCTGGTTGCATTTATTAAACTTTTGTCCTGGAAAACGTTAGGAAATTGTCACTGTCATTTCCTCCCATCCCCACCTGATCTCGTCGTTACTGGTACAGTGACAGTGTTTGGGGCACAGTCTCTTCCACGGTCTCAGTTACAGCAGTTACTTGAACTTGACTTATTCATTCCCTCGCCAAATACCCACGTTTTGTGAGCATCATACCCGGGGTTATTATACCCATTATTACACCCATGGTATGTAATCATTATACCCATGTACAATGCATATCCTCATTTCCCCCTCAAAACTTTGGGCAAAACGGTGCGCATTATACAAGGCAAAATGCGGACCCTATTACGCATGTAGGATCTGCGCGCTGTGGCTCTTGCATGTGGATGGAGCAGAAAAGAACCAGAGCCCTGCCCTGGTGGAGTCCACCAGCAGGAGGCAGATTACAAACAGGTCAACATACAATGCAGGTTCTGACCAGTGTCTTGCCCACAGCCCAAGGCGGGGAGCTCTCCGGGGGGAGGCCTGAGCAGGTCACAGATGAAGGAAGTGATGTAGGTATTGGAGGGAAGAGTGGACAAGGGTGAGGGGAAAGCACGTGCAAAGGCCCAGGGACCTGAGACGCGATGGGGCACTTAAGGACCACAGAGGCCCATGTGGCTGAGAGCTGGGGGAGGCAGGGGAAGGCGGGTCCACTCTGACTTTTTCCTGTTCTTCTTCTACAGAATGGTTGCTGACATTTTTGCTTCTCTTGTAACTAAACGCATTTCTTCCAGAAGGGCAAGGCCGCATCTTGGTGAGCTGCCTTAACTTGGCTGTATTGGAGCGCTGCCCGGTGACAGCCATGCCACCCTGTCACATGTTGCTTACTTTTCGTCTCCATTTCGGCACTGAGAAGGAATCACACAGATTCTTTACGTTGCATTAGTAGCTGTGTTTGTTTCCTGGGGCTGCCAAAACAGAAGATCCCAGGCTGGGTGGCTTAGCCTGATTTCTCACAGTCTGGGGGCTAGAAGTCTGAGGCCAAGGTGCCAGCCTGTTGGTTTCTCCCAAGGCCTCTCTGCTCAGCTTGCAGGCGGCCACCTTCTCCCTGGTCTTTCCTCTGTGTTCAGGCATCCCTGGCGTCTCGCTGTGGGTCCCAATCTCCTCTCATCAGGACGTCACCGTGAGGCCACCCTCACGGCCTCATGTGAAGGTAATGAGCCCCTTAGAGGCCCTGTCGTTGGCACTTCTGCATGTGAATTTGGGGAACACAGTCCAGCAGTGGCCACGGTGACTCCTTTCGTCCCAATATTAGGACAGCACTGAGATGGAACGAGGGAGGTGACAGCTGGCACCCGAGAGCCTGGCTTTGGAACCAGGTGCAGTCACTGAAGAGGCTCGGATGTCACCTTTGGGGAAGAGCTGAGTGACAGCTTGACTGTACAAGGTCTCTAATCTCCAGTTCCTACCCTTGCCCTGACCTCTGTCCTGACCTCTGCCTGCTGTGAGGTAGGTGGTCCTTTTATTTTTTTTTAAGATTATATTTATAGAGAGAGGGGAAGAGAAGGAGAAAGAGAGGGAGAGAAACATCGATGTGCAAGAGATACATCGATCGGTTGCCTCTCAGAAGACCCCAACTGGGGACCTGGCCTGCAAGCCAGGCACGTGCCCTGACTGGGAATCGAACCGGTGACCCCTCAGTTCATGGGCTGAGCTTTGATGTACGCATGGCAACCTCACACACATCACAGAGGGGACAAAGGAGGTGTGGCCAGCCTGAGCCTGAGGTCTTGCAGAGCCGGTGGCAGGTGGGGGTTGGACAACGTGGGGATGAGGCAGCCTGCAGCCCGGCTGTCCACGTGGCGGCTGTGTGCCAAGCGTCCTTTCGGCACTGGGCACGATGGTGACCGTGATCAAATCCTGCCCCTTAGAAGCTCAGAGGGCGGGCGATGCCAGGTACCTGTAGACAGGAAGGATGTGATCTCACCAGCGGGTATTGTTTCGCCCTTACAGGGAATCAATCAGGGGCTAAGCCAGCAGTTAGCTGCAGGCAGGTGGCCTGGGAATGTCACTCTGAGTCAGTTCACAGGGCTCTGTGTCCCTGGGGGAGCCGGGGGAGCAGCCGCTGGAACTGCCGGGCCGAGGGCCACACTGGGCCATGCAGTGACGGCCTTGGGGCCAGCACCCTAACAGCACCCCAACGTGGTGCCCAAGGAGTGTGGCCCAGGACCGAACTCCAGAAGAAAGGCGGCTGCATCTGCCCAGGCAGAGCCCACCCTAAGCCCTAAAATGTGACTCCTCACATGATCCCCTCGTGACCGTGCTGTCCTGGTGGGGCTCACAGCTCGCCCCGCCCTGGGCTCCCGCTCCCAGAGTGACCGGAGACACAGCAGCACCAGCTCTGGGGTCCCAGCCAGAGGCCGGCAGGGACCAACACGCCTGTCCTGGTGGAGGATGAAGGAGGGAGAGAGGAGCCCCCTGCTGTCCCAGGTAAGCCAGCACCCTGGTGGCCTCCCCCAGCTGGATGGAGATGTCCCCAGGCCCTAGGCCCATGGAGCTGCTGAGGTTGGGGTGGGGTTTTACTAACCAGATACGCACCCTCACCCAGCGCCCTGTTTGGGCTGTGTAACGTGACCTGGCCTTGCCCTTGCATCTGACACAGCGCTGGTGTGTCCATGCCCCCAGGGAAGCGCACGCCTGGGGGAAGGTGCCCACCCTCATATCCTGCCCCTCCCCCTCCATCACCCCCAGACCCCTCAGCCTCCTTACCTCCACTGTGGCCCCGCCCCACTGCCCATGGCGCTCAGCCCAGTGCAGCCCCTGGACAAGGGATGGGGGGCGCTCTCTGCAGATCTGAGGTGCCCTCCGGCTCAGGATGCAGGAGGTGCTGGACGCCATGTTCCTCCCAGCGGCTGTGGAGCTGCAGGATGGCCCCTCAACCCACACCCATGACCCCCCGCAGCACGGGCACCTGACCCGCAGGGCCAGCAGCCTGACCCTTTGCTCCCACTGAGTTTGGGGTCCGGAGGGCTGACGACAACCCTCTTTTTCTCCGCGCCGAGTTCAGAATCAGCAAAGCGTCAGTGCAGTCAGACAGGTGGGGGCTGGGGGGCAGCGTCTTCCTGGTGGACTGCATTGGAAGGGACCCCTGCCTGGGCACACACCACAGCTCCAGGGCTCTTCCCCCAGCAGACGTCAGCCCTGGCAGGACCGCCTCCGCCTGTGGGTCCCTGAGCAGGGCCTGCGGGGGTTGGGGGTGTGGCTGGCTGTCCCTCCGCCCGGCAGGAGAGACCAGAGGCCCTCCCAGCCCTGCCTGTGGTTGGAGGGGAACAGGCAGGTCTGACACAGAGATTGTCCACACTGGGGCAGAGTGGGACAGGCTCCTCGGCCGCTCCAAACCTCACTGATCAATGAGCCACTCCTCCGTGGGGGACCAAGAGAGGGACGGGTCCGCCAACATTCAGCACCCCTTTTCCCTCTGCCTTGGCACAGCCAGGGCCCTGAGCTTGCCTGCAGGTCCTGCTAGAGAGCAAGGTGGGCCCCTGGGCAGGCCCTGCACCTCGAGGAGCCTGGTCTCCCGGTGGCCCCCGTCACCCTGCCGTGGGCCCAGCACAGCGTCAGCACTCGCGTAGTGGGGGTGACCGAGTGCATTCTGGGACGTCAGGGCCAGCACCAGAGGGGGAAGCAGAGGGTGGCTACCTGCAGGGGCCCTCCTCCTGGTGGCCCCCAGCCTGGGGGAGCAGTCCCCTCGGGACCACATCCTTTATGGAGGAGGTGCAGAGGGCTGCGGGAGAGGCGTGCGCTGCTGGAGCATGTACTTCCCAGGCCCCCGTTCCAAAGGAGCTGGGACGAGCCCTTTCCAGCCTGGAGGCTCCCATGTTCCTGGCTGTCTAGGGTCTCTGACTCCTTGGGTCAGAAGCCATGGGGTCATGGGGTCACACTGCTGAGATACCCTGTCCCTGCTCCTCCGCAGGACCCTGGGGGCCAGGAGCTGCTCCTCACTTCCAGCTGCCTGGGTCCAGCAGGACAGGCTTGGAGGACAGGCCTCGGGGGAGGCCCAGCCCCCTCCCTCCCACTGAGAAGCAGCTGCCTCCAATGCTTGACCTTTTCCTCCAACTTCCTCTTCTCCCTGCTCGGCCTGCTGGCCCTGGCCATTGGGCTCTGGGGCCTGGCTGTCAAGGGCTCTCTGGGGAGCGGCTGGGGGGGGCCCCTGCCCACAGACCCCATGCTGGGGCTGGTCCTGGGGGGCCTGGCGGTCAGTGCAGTGAGCCTGGCGGGCTGCCTGGGCGCCCTCTGCGAGAATGTCTGCCTGCTGCGTTGCTTCTCCGGGGGCCTCCTGGCCTTCCTGGCGCTGGAGGCCGTGGTGGGGGTCCTGGTGGTGGCCCTCTGGGGCCCGCTGCAGGATGGACTGGAGCTCGCCCTGCGGGTGGCCATCGCCCACTACCAGGACGACCCTGACCTGCGCTTCCTCATCGACCAAGTCCAGCTCGGGCTGCAGTGCTGCGGGGCCGCCTCCTACCAGGACTGGCAGCAGAACCCGTGAGTCCTGGAGCCAGGGGGGCGGGGGGGGGGGGGGGCGGTCACAGCCACCCACATGTGCACACACACACTCGTACACACCCGTGTGTGCACACTCAGGCCCAGCCAGGTGGACACGCAGGAACTTAATGGAGAAGCGCAGATTAGAAAGTCATTTTTGGGTATTTTCTGGTAAGGACATCATACAAATTCAAAAGTAAGGACATCAAAAGTCAAATTCAGGACACTCTCCCACCACCTCGTGTGTGTGTCTCTGTGTGTGCGTGTCTGTGTGTGTGTGGGTGCCTGTATGTTGAGAACAATCCCCCCCAACCCACCCCTGGCCCTGGAGTTCCTCCCAAGCCTCCCACCTTTGGTCGCTGCCCAGCGCTGCCCCTCACACCCCTGCTAGGACCTGATGACCACCACAGAAGCCTCTGCCCATCTTCTGCCCCAGCTCTTCCTGCTCCGAACAGCTCAGCAGCAACGGCCCGGCAAGCGGCCTTCCCCCACCCTGCCCAATGCTTTCCTCCCCTCCACCACCTCACTAACAATGCCCCTTCCAGCCCAGAAGCTACTACATCTGTCTGCGTGTGTGGAGGGCCACCGCGTGCCTCCCTGGGACCAACCCCAGGATGCTGGGCATAGCCTGCCTGCACAGTTAGTGTCCCCATGCAGGTGTGCACGCGCAGACCCATGCCCAGGGGCCTGTGTGGGCATCATGCGTGTGCACTCCCGCCTGAGTGTGCTTGCGTGTGCACGTGCCTGTGCCTGGGTGTGGCCAGGGAAGCATGTGGGTGAGTAGGAGCCCTTCTCCCCCCCACCCCCGCCCGGCACTGGGCAGCAGAAGAGTGTGTGCTGCCCTCCAGAGTGATGCCAGCGCCCCTTGCAGGTACTTCAACTGCAGCTCCCCGGGGGTCCGGGCCTGTGGCCTTCCTGCCTCCTGCTGCCTGGAGCCCCAGGACGCAGGAGCTTCCGTCAACGACCAGTGCGGCTTTGGCGCCCTGCGCCTGCTGGAGGACGTGGCTCAGACAGCAGTGCACCTGGGGGGCTGCGGTGCGCCCCTCCGACAGTGGCTGCGTGTTCAGGCCCGGGCAATGGGCAGCTTCGTGGTCGCTGTGGTGCTGGTCCAGGGGGCGGAGCTCCTGCTGGCTATGCAGCTGCTGAGGGCCTTGGCTGTCCGCCCCTGGGCCCGGACCCCCACCAAGCAGGACTGGGGCTGACCCGCAGCTATGAACACATGCCTCAAACGCAGGGCCTTCCCACACTACCGCACCCCTGGCCCCTGAGGTTCCCCTTCCCGAGGCCCAGCTGCCCTCTGATTTTGCTCTTTCAGAGGCCTTTGCCCCAGGGGCCACCCACGGCACTGCCCCTTTGCTCACAAACTGCTGTGGTCAGAGTGCTGGCTGATGCTCACAGGCGCAGCCTGGGGGCCATGGAGGGTGCCCGCAAGGCCCCCAGGCCAGAGGGCACCTCCAGCTCCTACTTTCACTGCCTGTGCCCATGCCCACCTCTGACCCCCATATCTGACCACCCCCTAGCCTCCGAGGCCTAGCTTCAGACCTCCCACTTCCCACCCCAGCTCTGACCCCCAGACTTGGAGGCCCTGCCTGAAAGCCCCTCCCCTGCCCACTGAGGGCCCAGGTGTCCGTGTCCGACACCCACCTCTGAGGCCGGCCTCAGCCCTTCACCCTGAGCCCCCTCTGACCACCTCCCTGAGGCCCTGCCTCACCAGGCCTGCACCTGCCCTCCTTGGGGGCTGGCTCTCCCTGTCTCCTGTCCACTCTGTGGTTGAGGGCAAGGCCCAGGACTCTCCTCTAGAGGGAGTTTGGGGGAGGGAGTAAACTTTCTTGAGATGTATCATTCACACAGTAAATCGCACCAAACTCAAGTGAGCGGCCTGAGAGGCTCTTCCCTGTGTAAACGCCCGCGGACCCACCACCAGGTCAGGATGCAGCCCAGTCGGCTCCCTGGTCCCCTCCCTGCGGTAGCCTCTGTGTGGCTTCATCGCCTTTCGTTGTTAGGGTGGTCTTTTCCAGCTGTCACATAAAGGGTCACAGAGGGGCCTTCCCGAGAGGCACCATCTGGTCACTGCACTGGTCCCCTTGGGCACGCACTTGGCCGCTTCCAGGTGATGACCAGCTAGGGACCGTTTGGCACAGGTCCGCATGGGGTGAGCCTGCTTCTCCGGGGTGTGATGCCAGCAGTGGAATTGCTGGGTCACAGGTGCCGGCCAGTCCAGCTCTAGGGGACACTAAGGACGGGCCAGCCGGGCCACTGGGCGAATTACTCCACGTCTCTACACTTACTTCCTGCCCTGTGAGGTGGGGGTAGGAGCTCCCTCCTGCAGTGTGAGATGCTGTTGGGCCTCATCCATTCTGCCCCCTTGGTGAGGCCGGCTCTGGCCACCTGGCTGCCCTTGGCAGGGGTGTTCTACCACCCTCTGGGCCCCACCCTGGCCTGGCTGCTCATGCCTCCCCGGCCTTCACAGGCCCAGGCTCCTCCTATCCCCACAATCCTGTGCCTTCATCCTACCTACAGCCCCAGGCTCTGCCCCACTCCCGACACACCCAGATGAGCGAGTGAGGGCACAATGATTTTATTTTGAAACGGACAGCAAGCATGGGCCATGCTGGAAAGGACAAGCTTCCCACAGGTTCAGTGGGTTTGGAGGGGTCTTGCTCTCTGATGCCCCCAGGACTCCCGCCACCTACCACGCCCACCCAGGGGAACCAGCTGGGAATGGCTTGTGGGGGCAGCTTGGCCTTTCATTGGGACAGGGAGAATGGGGGCTGGGCTGGGAAGAACACGGCTGGGAGATCCTGCCCTGGTTTTCCAGCTGCAGGATGAGAGGGTCTGTGGGCCAGTCTCTCAGGAAGTCAAGCAGGGCGTCCCGTGGGGAGGTGATGGGCTCCTGGTGTCCAGGGGCCTGAGGTTATGCCCTTTGAGGGTCCGCAGACACCCAGTTACAACCTGCACAATCCTGACACCCTCGAGCCTCTTTGCAGGACTCCTGAGCGGGGTGGGGGGCTGGAGCGGGTGGCAGGGGAGGCTAGATGATGCCGTACTGGGCCAGCTCGTGCAGCTCCAGGTGGTTGAAGGCCTCCCACGGGCAGATGACTGTGATGTCTGCAGGGGAAGGGGCCAGCATGTCTAGGAGGTCCTATGGCCCCGCTGCCCCCTCGGGGCCCTGTTGTCCACACCCCAAGTGGTTAAGACCCTCCTCCCAGGACACACCAGCTCTGGGGGGGTGGAATGGGCACCCCACCCAGGAAGGAAGTGGGTGCAGCAGACTGCAGGGAAGGGAGGGAAGAAGGTGGGCCTTGCTGCGGGGGAGGGGACAGCAAGTGGTCCTCCTCTCCCAGCCGCTCCACACACCAGGTGAACCCACTGTGTGGAAACCACCCTGCTTCAGGGGGACCTGAAGTGGGGTGTTTGGGAGAAAATGAAGACCAGGCTGTGGGCAGGACCCTAAACAAGCCTCAGCCTGGCCAAGCTAGAGGGTGCTGGGCCCCTGGACGTTCTGGGCCGCTGAGCTGGGGGAACTTGGCAGACCCTAGCATCATACCTGTCCCCAGGCCTTCCATTCCAGGGATGTCATCCCCAAACCTGCAAGGACATAGGGGTCAGGGCGGTGGCCAAGATGAGAGCGGAGTGGGGTGCGCAGGGCTACATCTGTCCTTGAGTGCAGGTTTCTGAGGATATGGAGTGTCTGTGGGTGTGCCCCGGGTGTGGGTGAGTGTGCAGGGACCCACATTGGTGGGCTGTGGCCGAGTGTCTAGATGACAGCGAGCGAGCTTCCCAGAACCACCGGGCGACAGTGGCTGGGAGTGACAGGGGCCCTGAGACGCCCACCCAGGCTCTGTGGAGCCCTGTGAGAGGACAGCAGGACCACCCATGCCTGGGAAGAGCGGCTGAGGCCCCCACCTCCCAGCTCTGCAGCCTGGGGCTGGGTCCCTCCACCCACCACCACCCGAGAGAGGCACCCCTTTCCCCAGCTCTGCTTACCCTTGGACACCTTTTTTAGGGGGCTTGCTCTTGAACTGCCTGGTTTGCCGCTGTTTAAATTTGGGGGGCCCTTTCCTGGGAGTAACGGGCCCCCCAGTCACCCTGGTGGCAGACCGGATCTCAGCCTTGGGTGGCTCCAGATTCATGGCCAGTCTGGCAGGGACCCTGTGGTGACCTTTGGCTGCTGGACTTCCTCACACTGTGGGCTGGGGGCAAAGCAGACAGGGTCCCAGTCAGCCCTCCTGCTCCCAACCCCCCAGCAGGTCCTAAGCCATCGGAGGAAACCCGGAAACCCAAGACCCTGTGGGTCCTGAGGGTGACCCAGAGAGCAGCCCCGCCTCCATGGGGGCTCCACAGGGGCCACCGTGCACCCCTCCTCACGTGTCTCCCCTCCTCTGCTCCCCTCCACAATCCCCGGGACTGGCCGGTGCTGTTGTATTCACAGGGGCATGCCAGGCACCCAGCAGTGCCCTGCTGATGAAGTGGGGACGCAAGGAAGGGGTGTCCGGGCAGGGTAGTGCTTGGCTCAGCAGGAGATGCCGCTGGGCTGAGCTGCGGCTCCTTCACCGGCAGGGTCTTCCCAGCCGCTCACAGTGCTTGTGGCCCCTCTGGGTGCCCAGGTTGCCTGCTGGCGTCCTTGCACCATTGTGCAGGTGACCTCCTTTCCTCTCCCCCCAACCTCAATGCCCTAAGCCCCAGTGACCTTGGCCAAGGGCAAGGGCAGCTCGGCTTACTCCAAGCCTCTTAGCACTGGAGGGAGACTAATCCCTCAGGGCCACTGGGGCCCAGAAGGTTCTGGAGCGACATGTGACACAGACGGTAGCGCTGCCCCCACAGCGCACAGCACGGCCCAGGCACCGTCTCCTGGTCCCCTTTCTCGTCCCGTCTGGTGGGCTGCCAAGGGCTGCTAGCTGGAGCGTCAAGGCTGAGACCAAGTGAGATGCATGGACAGGTGGTCCCACTGACCAGGGAGGATCAGTAGTGGGTGCCGGGCCCCTGGAGTTGGGGTGAACCCGCCATGGGCCTTCCGGCCCCAAGGTTTAGCCTCTGTGCCAGGCCCAGCACCAGCACAGGGGGGCCCGAGGGGGACGGCAGCAGGCCTGGAGCTCCGGCCCGACACCCAGTCCTCCCAGCCCTGGTGGAGCGGGCCCAGCTGGACCCCTTCCCCGGTCCTGGGCAGTGGGCCTGGCGCAGATGGCACTGAACCCTGATGGAGCTCCAAGGATCCCAGGCTGGCCCCATAGAAGCTGCTGCCTGAGCGGCCCTGGCCACAGCCACGCCGATGGCTGGTGCCCACCCAAGTTGACTGAACGTGTGCGGCCTGAGACTCCCAGACCATCCATCACTGGCCTTGGGGACAGCCTGCACCACCGTTTGGCTATGGGGAGCAGGGTGGGGACCAGCTGGGCATCCTCTCTGAACAGGGCAGTGGGTGAGCTCTCAGAGACCCAGGCCTCGGCAAGGTGGGAAAAGCCCACCAGCTTCCCACCCTCTGGGCAGATGCCCACCAACACCCTTGGCAAGTGGCCGCCAGGATAGGCCACTGTGGGAGGTCACTACTCACCAAGCTCTGGGCTGGTCTCAGGGGGCCACGGGGGTGAGTGGCGGGCCTCCCTCACCAGGGTGTCTGCCGGGCATTTATCCTGTGGCTGGGTAAGCTGATTAAGACTGTGCCCTGACACCACACCAATGAGATTGCCAGGGCCACTGGGGTGGGCACCACCGCTGAGGATTCTGGGGGTCGGGGATGGGGCTCAGGTGCAGTCAAGGGCCTGCAGGGAGCAAGAGCCGGGTGGAGCCAGGCCAGGGAGGGGAAGTGTGATCGGGGAGGGCCAGCAGGGTGGGACTCTCTCCCGAAGCAGCTCACCTTTGAAATGAGTACCGAACACACTGGCTGCTGTACTGGGCCCCTCACCCCCATCCCATCTGGTCCTCTGACTTCTGAGAACCACCTTCATGGCCCCCAAAGCCCTGTGTAGCCAGGGGGCCCCTATCCCCTTCTTTGGGCTCACCTTTCATTCCTCCCTCCTCGCTCTCCAAGGAGCCCTTTCCATCCCCTAGCTCCGTCCTCCCTGGACTGCAGAGCTCTGCCCCAGTACCGGCTCCTCAGGGCACCCCCTCGGGCTGGACCAGGGTGACCATTTCCCAGACCTCGCAGCAGCCAGACTGCCTTCATCACACTGGGCACGGAGTCATACGTTTGGATAATTCTTGTTTTAACTTTCTAGTTGGCACAGACTATTCTGTTGGCTTCTGGTATACAACGTCGTGATTCAACACGTACACACTTTACGAAGCAATCACCGTGAAAAGCCGAGCCACCATCTGTCACCGTACAAAGTTACTATGAACTGCTGACTGTTTTCCCTATGCCGCCCCTTACACCCGGTGAGTCGTTTCTTTCACAACTGGAAGCCGGGGCCTCTTATTACCCATCACCTCTTTCATCTGCCCCTGGCGGCAGCCATCAGTCTGTTCTCCGCAGCCGTGAGTCGGTTCCTGTTCTTTGTGTTTTGGGATCCCGCTCGTGTAACATCACATGGTGCTTGTCTTTCTCTGACTTATTTTACTCCGCATGATTCTCCCCAGGTCCGCCCGTGCTGCTGCTGATGGCTGGGTTCCGCTCTTTTTGCTGGCCGAGTCCTATTCCATTGCGTCTGCACAACCTCTTCGCCCCTCGTCCATCGGCAGACACCTGGGCTGCCTCCTGTACCGTCTAATGCAGTAAATAGTGCTGCAATGAACACGGGGCTGCGTGCATCTTTTTAAATCAGTGTCTTTGTTTTCTGTGGATAAATTACTCAGGAGTCGAATTGCTGGGTCATAGGGTAGGTAGTTTGTTTGTTTTTTTAAAAGATTTTATTTATTTATTTTTAGAGAGAGGGGAAGGGGGGGAAGAGAGGGAGAGAAACATCGAAGTGTGGCTGCTTCTCGAGCGCCCCCTACTGGGGACCTGGCCTGCAATCCAAGGAATGTAGCCTGGCTGGGAATCGAACCAGCGACCCTTTGGTTTACACGCCAGCACTCAATCCACTGAGCCACACCAGCCAGGGTGGAAGTTCTATCTTTAACTTTAATTGTTTGAGAAACGTCCACGCTGTTTCTGGCAGTGGCTACACCACTTACCATCTCACCCACAGGGTGCAAGGGGTCCCTTTCCTCCACATCCTTGCCACACTCGTTGGCTGGCTTGTTGGTAACAGCCAGTCTGACAGGTATGAGGTGAGATCTCACTGCAGTTGGATATTCTCGTGTTAACCTGTCTTCTGCACTGGAGTGGGACCTGTGTCCAGCCCAGTGCCAGGTACTTCACAGGTGCTAGGTAAGTGCCTGTGGAATGAATGAATGAATGAACGGACGGACAGATGGACGGTCCATCGAACAAAGGGAGACCCGCCGGCAGGAAGTTCTCAGCACGCGGGTCCTGACATGCCGCTGGCACACGGGATGGCCATGTTCTTCGTTGAGGAGGGTCCTGCCCCACTGCCGGGGGCCAGGCCAGTGGCTTCTCTGTGGGGCTCCCACGCTGCAAGGAAGGGCCTCTGCTGGAACTGTTGAATTCTGAAGTAAGGCTAATTGTGTGGGGGCCCGGCGGGTGGGGTGCGTGCACACACGCTCCCAAGTGCCTACAGAAAGCCTTCTAGAATTCTGCATTTTTAAGAAAAGTACAGAAAACCTCTCGCTACATCGCTGAGATCTGCGGCAGATGCCCGTGGGCCCCCAGAGTGCGGAGCTCTGCTGTGCTGCCGTCCCTGGGGACAACCTCTCCCTTCCCAGGCCCTTTTCCAATGTGCACAGACAGGGTCAGACTGGAAGCCCTGAGACAGAGCCTGACACACACGTGTCACCCTAACCATGCGTCTCTGAGCTGACCCATGCTCTGAACGCTTCTGGGTGACACACACGCCTTAGCTGAGCCAGATGGCAGCTAAGCTACCCGGTGTCGGTCCACCGCTGTGTGGCTTCCTCCCCTCGCCCACAGATCCGCATCTCTGTGGGAACACTGGCTTTACATGAAAGGGAACGGCTCTTTATCAGCTCAAATCCCTTGTGAGATTACAACCTTAGCTTTTCCTGTACACAAGGACATAAAGCTGGCATAAATTCATTTAACCCCTGCCCTGTCCAAGACACTGGTATCAGAGCTTGGGATACATTGCTGGAGGGGGAGTGGGGGATGAGGGGAAAACTCACCGGTGAGGATGAGCAGGCGACTGGAATGGGCGGTGAGGGCTTGGGCTGGTGCGGGGACACTGGTTCTGAGGTTAATGCCTGAGGCCCCCTCGTTCTTCTGCTGTGGCCAGCTGCCCTGCGGGCTGTGCCCTAGGTGGGCTGGAAGGACTGGTGGCTACAAAGTGCTCAGGCCCCTGCTGGCTGATCTGCAGCCGTCTACTTGGCTGGCAGATTGGTGTCTCCCCAAGAGCCCCAGCAGCTAGGGACAGACTGCAGCTGGACCAATGGGTAACTTCCCAGGCTGCCTGGGGGCTTCCATGCCTGCCAAGGGCTTTGCCAACGGCAAGCTCATGGGACCAGATGACCCTCCCTCTACCGCACTGCTCAGGAACCTCAGCCAGCCTTTGGCGGGGACCTCGGAGATGCTAGGGCAGAGAAGGGGGCCCCTGGGGTCCGTGTCACTTGAATATTCAAAGAAATGGAACTTATTTCCCCCTCACAGGCTGAGGGAGGTTGTAAGGTGCTCGTGGAACCTCCTGTGACAACCTGTTCCTGCCCTTTGACGAGGCCACACAAGCCCTTCAGACAGAAGCACAGAGAACTGATTTATTTTCAGGTAAATTCAATAACTAACTCTTCCGATCCCACCTGACACAAGCCCCACCAGGGGCCGTGGGTGGAGGACGCCACAGCGCTGCTTGGGTGGGCGCTCCGGGCCGGCTCAGCCCCTGCTCCTCATGCGGAGCTGGATCTCCGTTCTGAGGAAGGCCCTGAGGTTCTCGTCAGCCACATGCTCCTGCAGGGCGGCCAGGGCCCGCGCCCCGCCGTCCTGGTAGTGCTGCAGCAGCGTGTCTGCGTAGTCCACCCACACGCAGTTGGGGCAGCCGCTCATGCAGCAGTTTGTGGGGGGCTGCAGCTCAGGTGGTGAGGGGTACGGGGCTTCTGAGGTGCCCCCGCCGGGCGGGGAGGACTTGGGACACCTCGTGCCATCTGCCCCTGTTTGGGAGCCCTCGTCCACATGGTCCTTCCTGAACTCTCTGCGGCCTTCGCAGACTGGGATCCGGGCGCAGTGCCTGTGCGGAGTGCTGCCGCCTCCAGGAAGCCAGTGGCACCAGTCCCAGCTGGAGAGTCGGCCCGGCCCCTAAGAATGCAGAGAAGCCTGTGAGTCTCCAGGAAGCTGGTAAGGCCTCACCTGCCCCCAGCTCCAGGGGAGTTTCAGCCTCCTGTCAGTGGCTTCCTCACTCCCTGTGTGGCTTCAGACAAGGCACTCCACCTCTAGACTCGGTTTCCATCTGTTAGATGGATGTGACGGCTGGCATGAGGACGACAGGGCAGGACCGCGAGCTGGGCTGGGTTCAGGGCCTGGCACTGGGCATGCACTGCAGCGGATGGGGGTGGGGGGGCAGGCTGGGGGGGGAGCTGGGCGCCTCCAGCTAAGACGACTCTGCTCTGCGGGCGGTGGACAGGAACGGGGAGTGGGGGTGGTTGGAAGCCACCTCTCCCTCTCCAACCAGTGCAGACTGCCCATCCCCTCTGCCCATCTGACTAATCACACTGTTAGGCAGGATGGACAGCAAACCGAGGCAGGGAGGAGGAGGCATGCTTCACCCGGTAACTCAGCAGTCCTGGGCCTGGTCTGATAATACTGCCAGGTGTCCTGAACCCCACAAGAAACGCTGTTAGCATGGGAGGAGGGAGCACCTGAATTCTATGTATGGTCTCCACTAGCTGGGAAAGAAAGCCTTTGAAACTGCTTTTGTCCCAAAGTCTAGAAGGGGGACGAGAAGAGGGTCCACAGTGCCCAAAGAAAAAACCCATATATAACTTTGATTAATTGCCCGCCTCTGGTCATTATCTGTCTTACAAGGGAGTTCCTAATGCTTACAGAAAGGGCCATAAATAATCTTAGGCAACTGCCCCAACTTTAATTAACTGCCTCCTGTCACGTATCCTGTTTTAAAACACGATGAGCAAATGGAGTCCGAGCAAGATCAGGATTCCGGCTAACAGACGGCGCCCCACGCCCACGTCTGTTTAGCCACGTCCCCGGGGGAAGCGGGCACCACCTTCACCCATCAATCAATATGTCATTTCTTCACCCCCGCTCCCACCAACTACAGAAGTTCTGCTCTTGCCACCCTTACCTCGCTCTGCCATGAACCTAAGCCTTTCACCCCCTTCGGCAAGGCCCATTCTCTTCCGTAAGAACTTACCACTGATAAACCTTGCTCTCACGGTCATACACTCGCTGATCTGTAATTCTTTACCGCATCAGCGAGAAGAACCGAGTTTCTCCCCTAACAAGAATCCCTCGTCCCTTCAGTCCCGGTTTCCCTGCCACAGGAGAAGCCCAGGCCGCCCAGGTCATCCCCGAAGGCCTGTGGGCAGTCCCCCCTGTACCTCCAGCCCCAGCCTAGCTCTGGAGCCCCCTTCCCGGCTCCCCGTGTCTCCAGGGCACTGAAACTGCCGGGCTCAGCCGAAACCTTCCTTATTCCCTAATTCCTGCGCGGAGCATCAGCTCCTGTCCACTGCAGCGTCCCCGAAGGGCTCGCAGACAGCGGACGCTCCAGGGGTATTTCCGGCGAAAGAGCTCAGAACCGACTGGCACTCTCCCCGGGCTCTGTCCAGTGGCAAAACCCCTTCTCGCAGACCCGCAGCGGTTCTGGGCGAGAGAAGGACCGACAAGCGGCGAGGCTCGCAAGCCCTTGCACTGTCCGCCAGCGGCGCGAGCCCAGGCTTGTCCCGGACCCCCTAACGAGTCCCCCCCGCCCCCCCCCCCCCCCCCGCGTCCGCCACCGCAGGTACTTACAGAGCAGAGGGCAGCTGCTGCCACCGCCCGGCCTCTCGTTGCTACACGCCCCAGCACCATCGCTCCCGGCTCAGCCCACGGCGCACGCGCGCCCCAGCCTCCGGGTCATGAGCGGCGGCCTCCTTGACCAATCCGGACTCGGCTGGGAGATGCACCCCCCCCCCCCCCCCCATGGCTCGGAGCGGAGCGCAAGATGCGGAAGTGGCGGTCGTGGGGCGGGACCACGCGCACGGAAGTAGCTTATCCCGGGACGGCGGCGCGTGCTGATGGCGCGAGCGGGACGCCGAGCGGCGGTCCCTGCGGGGACAGCGGGGCCTGGGGGCCCCGGGCGGCCGCAGGGGCGGCGGCAGGAGCCGCAGGGAAAGCAGCGCTCGGCGCCGTGGCCCAGGCCGCGCAGGTTGGTCTCACCGCCCTGAAGTGTGCCCGCGCCTCTCCCCCGGCCAGGGCGCTCGTCCTGTCCTGTCCGTGCAGGAGGGTCAGCGGGCGAGCGGAGGCACGACGGAGTCTCCGGCGTGGCACTTGCCACCATCCAGGGTGCCGTCTTTGTCAGCCTGGACAAGGTCAGGGAGCGACGGCCCCCCGGGGCGTTCGGAGCGTTCTGCGAGAACCCAGTTCAGGGACAGCCTCCCGGAGAGGATGCTGCCTTGGCCGGCGTGCCCCACCGCAGCCAGGGTGGCCTGCGGAGCTTCTTTTCCCAGGTCCAGCTCCGGTTCCTCTGACTGCTTCTGCTGGGCTTGGGGTGCGTCTCACTCCCGTGTTCTCCTCCTTAGCAAAGAGAAGAAGAAAGTGAATTGCAAGCCCAAGAACCAGGATGAACAGGAAATTCCTTTCCGGCTCCGAGAGATTATGAAGAGCCGCCAGGAAATGAAAAACCCTGTCAGTAACAAGAAGAGAAAGAAAGAGGGTAATGCGCGGGCTCATATGGGTAGCAATAAAGATTAATTACCCAGATATTCATTGGCGTGTCATTGGTCCCAGGGTGCGGGAGCCTGGGGAGGACTGACCCAAGGCCCTAGTGTCCAGGGCCACAGCAGCTGCTGGGGGCAGTGTGGTTCGAGATGTGGTTCCAAACGAGCCCTGGGCCTGGGGCAGGGAGCACTGGTTCCCCAAGTGCAGTGGAGACCCATCAGAGGGGACGGTAGGTGTAGACATATTTACTTTGAGGAGAGGTCACTGTGTAACAGGCGGGGAAGGGAGAGTAGACAGGGCAGGCCCCTGAGGCTCCTGCAAGTGAAAGACGGTGGTGGAGGGAGGTGGGCTGTGCCGGGGGGTTAAGGAGAGAACTGATGGGGCTCACTCTGACAAACAGACCCTTCCCACCCCTCCCCCAGGCCAGGCCCTGCCCACCCCTCAGCGTCTGCCAGAGGTGACTTTAGGGCACGCTGGGCAATGGAGTCTGGAGCCTTTCTATTTTGTGTAGATATAGATTTGCTTCCTCAGAGGCAGGGCTGGCTTTACAGCACTGCTGTTTGGTAGTTCTGTCGAAACCCCAGGCTCTTCACTGGGGTTGTGTGGCGACCAGTGGATAGTGAACTAAACAGGCAAGAAGGGCAGGGTGGGAGGGGGTGTGCTGGCCTGGGGGAAGCAGCACATTTGAGCTGTGGTCATTGAACGAGCCCTTTTCCTGGTTAGGTTATTTAAAAGATACACGCTCACACACACGGAATCCGAAAGGTATGGAGTGAGGCGCAGCCTCCCTTCTCCCGAAAGAAACCACTGTTCACCTTCCCTGTATTTCTCCTACACGCACAGGAGAAATCTGCATATTTTCAAGTCCACACGACATAAAAGCTATACCGTCTACACATGTAGTGTCTCCTGGGTTTTTGCTTACCGGGGACTTTACAGGTCTGTCCACATCCCCGTGGGGGCTCCACTGTGCTCCCTCTCCACCTGGGCAGTGGGTCTCCGTGTGAACATGGGACTCACTCAGCGGTCACCCCCTGGTGGACACTGAGTTTGTTTCCTGTTTCAGCCGAGCTGCAGTGACATCTTTGACAGGTCCCCGAGGGCTGTGGGGACCCTGTCGCTGTGGGTGCCCGAGATGGGCATCTCAGAGCCCCTCAGCCACTGTGGTTGGCTGCTCCCTCTTGCGCCCAGCCTTATGTCCTGTGGTCTTGGAGGGAATGCCCATGGGATAGTTGTGGGGCCACCCCCTGCCTCCTGCCCCTCAGGGCCTACACCCCATCTCCCTTTGTCTTCAGCCCAGGAGGCCTTCAGAAGGACGCTGGAGAAGGAAGCACAGGGCGTGGACCCAGACATCACTGTCCCCAAGTTCAAGCAGAGGAAGGGGGAGTCCGACGGGGCCTACATCCAGCGCATGGAGCAGGAGGCCCAGCACGTGCTCTTCCTCAGCAAGAACCGGGCAGACCAGCAGCCCGAGGCGCAGGTTGCTCCCAAGGAGAAGTCGGAGCGGAAGAAAGCGTGAGTGGGGGCTGGGGGGCTTGGGGTCCCACGACTGTCTTCTGCAGTAACAGTGTTCTGTCACCTCAGAGGCTCGGGGAGGTTCTGACCCTCAAGACTCTGAGGGCCTAACCTCGTCACTGCGTTTTCTGGAAAATCATCAAGGGGTCCAAGCACCAGAGCAGGTCGGGGCCAGCTGCCCAGCCTGGGCTGCTTGCTGTAGGGTGTGGAGACAAGGCGAGGCTCCGACTCCCGGGGAGGGCTTGCTGCCCAGGGGCATGCCTGCCCTGTGGAAAGCCGGACTGGTGTGAGGCTGGGTGTCCGCGTGAGCCTGACACGCAGCCCTGGGGCTCCCCTTCTGGTTGGCAGATGCCACCTTTTCTCCCTGGATGTGGACTGGGGTTCTGTTCCCAATGTCACCTTTCTTGTCAGAGGTCTGAGAGCCCTCAGCAGAGGAGGAGGTGCGGTGCCTCCCTCTCACAGCTGTTGGCTGGCTGGGTTCAGAGCCCTCTCTGGTGGATAGCTGTGGGGTGGTTGGTGGCAGCTGCCCGGGCTGTGCCTTGGGCAGGGTGACCTCCACCGCCTCCTGAGCCTGGTGAAATGGGAGTTGGGAATCTGAATGGCATTGTGATTTCCTCCCTAGGTTCCAGAGGCGGCGACTGGACAAAGTCCGGCAGAGAAAAGAGGAAAAGGCAGCGGAGAGGCTGGAGCAGGAGCTGCTCCGAGGTGGCTCCCCGAGGGGACTGTGTCAGCCTTGGGTGGGGGTTGGGGGCCAGTGGCACCTCTGCCCCCTCCTGGTCGGTGGACGGGCAGACAGTGGCTCAGGTGCTAGAACTGGTGGTGCGTGGGCAGCGGGCCTCAGGCTCTCCCCTTTGCCCCTCCAGACACAGTGAGGTTCGGCGAGGTCGCCCTGCAGCCCCCCGAGCTGACTGCCAAGCCCAGGATGAGTGTGAGCAGGGTCCAGGTGAGCAAGGGCGGGGGGCTTCCCTGTCTGGCACTGTGAGTGTGGTTCTCACTGGGCTGAGCAGCTCTCCGGCCGGGCTGTCCCTGAGCGTGTGCCGCACCTTGTCTCTGGCCTTCAGCCCGGCAAGAAGTCCCTGATCCTGGGGGTGCTTCTGCACCCTGACGGTGTGTCCCAGCCTCCGGCTGCCTCGATGGCCAGACAGCGGATTGTGGCGGAGGAGAGAGAACGGGCTGTGCAGGCCTACAGGGCCATGAAGACGCTGCGGCGGGAGGCTCAGTCAGCCCGCCTCCCTCCCGGGAAGAAGCCAGAGATGGGTCTATGATGGCGGGGGGAGAACAAGCAGGGGACCAGAGACCAAAGCCCTTTCCCTGGACACAGCCTAGGACACAGAGCCTGGTGTACCAGTTCCCAAGTTCTGGAAAGAGCTCCAGTGTCTGCTGTCCTTTTTCCCTCCCTGGACACTACTCTCCCAAGTGACCATTGCCAGGCCTGTGTGTCACGCTGGACACCATCTGCCCCGAACCCCCGTCGGTGGGGCCAGCGCCTGGATGAGACAGCCAGTCACACCCAGCATCATTCCCATGAGCCTGGCATTGCCCACACCTCTGTCCCGAACACGGATCCAGGCTGAGAGGGACACGGGCCAATCCCATCATCCTGCCCCTAACTGCCAAGTAACGTACACACTGTGGACTTAGGTGGAGCAGACCCGTCACAGGCCCCCTGGATTCCAGAGTGGCACAGCTGGGGACACGAGGTGGGGAGCATAGAGCCCCGGGCCAGGCTCTGTGGCCCGGTCAGCGTGAGACCACCTGCTCAGGGTGTGCCACTGCTGAGTCCCCACAGCGTGGGAGCCATCTTTGGAGGAGGGCTACCCTGGCCGTGCGGTCGCCTACAGTGGCCACTGAGGTCGGTGTGCGGACTCGGGATTTACGACAGGGCATCACCACAGCCCTCGGGCTGGTGTTTCGGTTTTCAGAGGTTCCTTGTTCGCGTGAGTTGCCTGATGCCTGGCCAGTGGAAGACACTGATCTGAGCCTCAGACTGGGTGTGCCCACACGAGGCGCTCCTTCGATTCCACGAGGGGCCGCTGTCCCTGCCAGTGGGGGTGCGGCGCTGATGTGGGAACCAAGCGCTAGGTCACAGAAGCGCTCGCTGACGCGGGGGGGTCGTTGCTCCCAGACCACTTTTGCAGACAGGCCTTGGAAATGCAGAAAACAAAACAAATACAACTTCAGATATCTGAGTTTGTATTGGGTTTTTTTTTGCTGTTAAAATTTAACTAGTTTTTCTTCTGTTTGCATCTTTTACCCTGAAAACCTCTCACTAATCAACAACTTATCCTACAACATACACATGGCAGCTCTGCCCCCAAGGGCACTAGCTCAGTGTAGAGCGGAGCTCAGGGCTTCGGTCCTCCTCCCACTGAAGCTGGACAGACCTGCTGCTGTGCTCCAGTGGCGCGTTAGGAGGTTCTTCTCAGGTTTTCAGTTGCTTTTATTTTGTTAATTCACTTTGAATGTGCAGAACATGGTTTACACAATTCAGAAGTTTGCCGTGAAAAAGGGGGGGGTCTGGCCTGCTGGCGCCCTGAGGGCGGGCCCCAGAGCTCACACCATGCTCCTCCTTTCTGGGGTTCTTACCCCTTAGCTGAAGAACTGATGAGTTAGTTTAGGGGTCCTTCTAACACTTCATGCTTTTAACTGGGCTTTGCTCAAATCCCGAGGTCTGGGATGATCTCATGGGCGAGCCTGAGGGGGGCGCCCAGCAGCAGCGCAGGCTGTGAGCAGCAAGGCCAGGGGCACTGTGAGGCCTGACCCTGCAGACCACACTTGGGCGGCACTTTCCTCACCCAGTAGAGTAGGTTGGGTAGTGGCCCCCAAGAGATCTGTCCAAGTTGTAACCCCCAGAACCAGCAAATGCGACCTTTTTTGGAAACAGTCTTTGCAGATGTAATTACGGATCTCAAGGGCACCCTGGATTTGGGGCAGGCCCGAAGTCCAATGACAGATGTCCTTAAGAGAATGCCATGTGAAGACAGAGGCAGAGGTGGAAGTTCGGCCAGCTCCGGGCCAAGGACCCCCCAAATCACCACTGCCACTAGGAGCTGGGAGACACGCCAGGAGCAGGGCCTCCCTTAGGGCCTCCAGGAGCAGGGCCCAATCCTGCTGATTGCAACACCTCCATCTCAGACTTCCAGGCTCCCAGCGCCGTGACCAGAAACTTCGGTTATTTTAAGTCAGTTTGTGGTAATTTGTTACGGGTGCCCTGGGACACATCCACCAATCAACACTCCTCCTGCCGGCTCCCTCAGCCGAAGTGGAAGGACACTGAGCGGGACGCTGGCCGGCAGAGCCTGGCACGAACCTGCCGGCGCCTGTGCTCCATCGGAGCCCCCCGCCCTCCACGCTCCACTGGGTGCTCAGGAGGGCCAGAGCTCTGGTGGGCAGTCCTGCTCCCCCAGCCCTGGACAGTCTTCATTCCAGCGTCAGCTGTCAGGAGTGTTTGTAATCTGGGTGCCTCGGTTTACCCATCACCGCAGCTCAGCACAGAAGCCCACCATCTTGGTTTACGCTGGGTCAGCTAG
Organism: Desmodus rotundus; assembly: GCF_022682495.2. Taxonomy (NCBI): domain Eukaryota; kingdom Metazoa; phylum Chordata; class Mammalia; order Chiroptera; family Phyllostomidae; genus Desmodus; species Desmodus rotundus. The sequence goes on from NC_071395.1 coordinate 113,049,158, forward strand.
CTGCCTTCCTAAGAACAGACCGGAGGCCAAGCAGGGTTGTCCTCTGCCTCCTCCGCTCGGAGCTGTCCGGCCACACTCTCCACCTGGTGGTCACCTGCTGGTTCTGTGGGTGTCCTGGAGCCAGCGCAGCACCTCTGCCAAGCCAGTGCCAGTCCGGGCACTGACCTCTGCCACAGTGATGTTCTGCTTGGCACAAGCGATGATGTCTGGGAGCCTGATTAACGATTTCATCTCCTCCACGCTCATGTAACAGGGCAGGTCACTGGGGCAAAAGGGGCACCGTGTCAAAGTGGGCCCCACAGGCCCACTCTGACCCCACTGCCCCTCCCCAGGGAGCCACTCTCCTGGCTACACTCCAAGGAGCTTCTCTGCGGGAACCCTCTGCGCTCCCTCTCGGCTGGCGGACCCGTACGTTTTATTGAAGAGTACCAGGACCGCTGCTTCTGCCAGTGGCTCTGCGGAAAGGAGGCCCAGGAGCTGCACGCAGGATGCGGAGAGCTGGGTGGGGTTGGAGGCGTCCACCATGAACTGGGAGGAAGGGAAAAACGCTCAGGGCCACTCTGATGGAGGTAACCCTTGTAAGCTTCCTCCCCTGGCATCACAGACCTGGCTCAGGAAGAGCGAAAGGACCTGAGACAAAGGACCTTGGGACAGGCAGAAGCGGAAAGAAATGCAGTGTACGAGAGTAACCAGGTGTCACTCGTTTCCACCTACACAGAAGTCTCTCTCCTCACGTGCCCCTCAGTTCTCCCAGGAAGGGCCCCAGAACTTGGGGCACAGGCCTTGCCAGGATGAGACAAACCCAGGGATGTGGGATTCAAGCATAAACAAAAACACACCCAGGGCCACAAGGGAGAGGGCAGGCACCAGGCAGGACCCCACACTGCCCTCCGAGAGCCTCCAGAGAGCTCTAGAGTTAGCTCACAAGCAGGAGCACCAGGGACCAGGCTGGGTCCCTAGAAGGAAGTGGCAGCAGAGGCCTTGTTCCCTTGACTCCCAGTCGCCCAGAAACCCAAACTCCACCCTACACACAGTGAGGCTGGGAACTAGACAATACCGACATGGGACAAGCTTCCCCAAAAGAGTTCAAAGGGAGTGACTCACTAGGAGAGAACGGCAGTTTCCATAGTAACTGGGCCAGATGGGGCCCATGCACCCCCCCAGCTCCCGGATGGTGATCTTTCTGTGGGCCGTGAGGTCAGTGAGGTCGGTGCCCACCTGTGGGGAAACACGCGAGGCGGAGATCACCACGAGCTCTTTGCCACTGGGACTCCCGAATAGCCACGTGCCCTACCCTTTCCACTGCGGCCTCCCTACAGGCCCTTCCTCAAGGTCTTAGACCCTAACGCAGAACCCATACCGAAGGGGGGCTTCCAGGAGTTCTGAGCCCCACCCCTCCCGGCTGGCTGTGGCCAGAGACTCAACGCCCACCAGTGGGATTCGCCTGTGGGGCGGCCAGCGACAGGGATCTAAACAGTGTGAAAGGGAGCCTCGGATCCCCTGCCATGCACCCACCTGCACCGCAGCTGTGTCCTAGGGGGACCAGCTCCTTCCCGTGACACCCCACTCGCTTCCCCTGGGTTTTATCTAAGGCATCGGCCAGCTGGATTCCAGTTCCGGCTTATCAACCCAAACCACACTGCCACCCGAAAAAGGTACCGTTTCCACCTAACCCGCGGAATGGGGACGCCTACCGTGGGCCGCGTCGGGGGCGGATCGCCCAGGTCGCCCTTCCCATCCTGAGAGCTCAGCTGTGCGCGGCGGTCAAGGACCTCAAGCAGGGCAGAGCAGGGCGGCTGGCGTCCAGATCCCGCCCTGGTCCTCCCCGGATCCCCACAGGCTCCCTCTCCAGCCCCCAAAGCGACCCCGCCCCCGACCGCCCCATGAACATCCCGCATCCCCTAAACTCCGTTCCCCCCAGGCGTCCCCAACAACCGCACCCCGGCCTTCCACCCCCAGGTGCCCCCCGTCTCTCCAGTCCCCCTCGCCCGGCGCTGAAGGATAGTCTGCAGTCGTTTCACCAACAGCGACTTCCCCACGCCAGCAGCCCCCAAAAGAAGACACATCCCAAAGTCTAGCGCTTTTCGGCACCCGTACCCCCGCCCCGCGAGACTCAAGGCCCACCCTCCAACCCGCTCTGATTGGATAAGCCTGGCCCTAGGGATGCTCATTGGTCTTTGATGCTCACCTGTCAGCAGGTGAAGTCCAATCGGCGCACAGCGTCTGAGGCGAGCGGAAAGCCTCCTCCTAGCAGATCGAAGTAGGACCGGGCGTGCGCGTGACCGTGGGGGAGGCGGAAGCGGAAGTCGGGGGCGCGCCGCCTCGCAGAGAAGGAGGCCGCCGCGTCTGGTCCGGCTCGGGTCGCCATGGGGCGCGGCAGCGGCACCTTCGAGCGTCTCCTAGGTAACGCGGCCCCCGCCCCTCGCGGCCGGCCCGCGGTCGGAGAGCCGAGCGGAATGTCAGCCGCGCGGCCTGGGCCCCGGGTGGGTGCGCCTCGAGCGGGGCTTGGCAGTGCCGGGCGCGGGCGCTGCCCGGGGCGGGTGAGGGTCCACGGATGAGCCTGGCCTGGAGCCCGCAGGTCCCTGGGAACCGACCAGGGCGTCTGCCCTAGCGGACCCAAAGTCCTGAGTCACGAAGATGGGGGACTCGATCGAATAGTAAAACCTGTTGAAGACGCTCCCCCCTAAATAAAAACAAAACCCGCCTAGGTTGCCTGGGGTTTGGGGCTTGTGACATCTCCCTGGGACCTGTCACGCTCTTTTGAGGGCTGCTTCCCTGAGGACCAGGCCAACGCTGTCTGTCCCCACCTGCTCGGGGAAGCGCCCAGTCGTTCAGGAAGGCGTTTCCTCCATCTGTCGGAGTTTATGGCTGATCCTTTCTGAGCCTCCTGGGGGTCGCAGATTTTAGGAAGGAAAAGGAATATTTCTGGGCATGCGCCCCTTCCCCCAAGGAAGCAGCGGTAGCCTTCTCGGACAGACGCTGTGACTACTCCAATGGTCAGCCCGGTCCACCCTCGTTTTTCCTTAAGTGTATCTTGGGAGTGTATCATCCTTGCTCATGGAAGGTGTGGGCCGAGGGACTCAGCCACGAGGGGTGATTCAGCCTTTCTGAGGTGGATCCAGAAGTCCCTCCAGGTCATCACTGTCAGCAGACGGGCCTCTGAGGTTATTCGTGGTGTGCAGGGAAGTCCCCGCCCCACAGAGCCGGTCTGTCTGAGGCAGCTGTGAGGGAGAGCCAGGTGTCAGGAGGTCAGCCCTGTGTGGCCACGCAGGACACTTGATGTGGAGGACAGGGGCACGTGCTGCATCTCTGAAGCCTTGTCCCAGTGGAAATCTCACCAACTGGGTCATACTTCTGAAAACCGGGGACTCTGAGGGACGAGGCGGCAGATTCTCTGATGAGAAGCAGCCTGCACAGCGTGGAATCCTGGCTCTGTCCCCAGCGAGCTGTGTGGCTCTGGGCAGTGACTGCACCTCTCAGTCACTTTCAGGGGGATGAGCTGGGAGACAGGGCCTGGGTGGGTAAGGCCATGTGCGAAGCGAGTTCCCAGAGGGCGTGTGGGAGAGCGCCTGGTGGGCAACAGGCTTCCTCCGTCGTTGCTTCCAGTCTGTTTGTCTGTTAGGTCAGGACAGCGGCCAGCGGTCAGCAGTCGTTCTGCTGCGCCAGGAGGGTCTTCACGGGGCTTCCCCTGGGTCCAAATGTTTAAAATGCAAAGGAGGCGGTCCCTCCTTCGTCAGCTAAGCTGGGGGCCCCCTAGGGAATCAGCAGGGTGAGCCCCACAATGGCGCGTTTCTCCCTTAGACAAAGCGACCAGCCAGCTTCTGCTGGAAACCGACTGGGAGTCCATCCTGCAGATCTGCGACCTGATCCGCCAGGGGGACACGCAGTAAGTGAGGGGGACACTTGTGCCCAGTGACCCTCCTTGGCCTGCGGCCTGGGAGAGCTGTGTGGTCTGCATGCTGGGCTTTTTGAGCTGGGGACCGACAAAGGGCGCGTTCTGTGCAGCTTGGGGCCAGACGGCAGCTGGGTCTCATCCTGGTTCCTGAGACTGTTTTCTTTTTCTGTCTCTGCTTCTACCAACGCCCTTTCCTTTCAGGGCAAAATATGCCGTGAGTTCCATCAAGAAGAAGGTCAACGACAAGAACCCCCATGTGGCCCTGTACGCCCTGGAGGTGACTGGAGCCCTGCACTGCCACCCTCTCAAGGGTCACCCTCCCCAGTGGTCAGGATGACAGAGAGGAGGGGTCCCCCCGCAGCCTTTCCCACCCGCCTGCATACAGCCAACAGTGTGGGCACCAAGCATGAGTGCGGATGTGAGCGGCCCTGACAGAGCTGGGGCAGGAGCTGGGCCTCCGCTGCTCCCCTGAGGCTGACACGTAGGGTGGGGAGCGTGACTCCGGTCTCTGTCCTTGGTGACGACAGATGGAGTTAGGAGGAGCCCAGGCAGTGCTGGCAGCTGCCTGCCTCAGGCTGCCGTGGGGTCCAGAGGGGTCCCTGCCCTAACCAGCAGCCCACCCCTTCCCACCTTGGGGTCTGCAGGTCATGGAGTCTGTGGTGAAGAACTGTGGCCAGACGGTCCACGACGAGGTGGCCAACAAGCAGACCATGGAGGAGCTGAAGGAGCTGCTGAAGGTGGGCGTGCTCCTGGGAGCAGCGGGTCCAGATGGCGAGGAGGGGTGCCGCAGAGGCCAGGGGGGCTAGCACTGGCAGTCCCTGTGCCGTGCCAATCCCAGCCTAGGGGCATCTGGGCGCAGCAGCCCCTCCCTTCCTCCAGGGTCGGGGAAGGCTTCCCGGGGGCAGGGCGCACTCACTGAGTGAGGGAGAAGGGAGCCGAAGGAGCCCTGTGTGCGAGCGGAGCCCTGGGGAGCCCCAGGGGCAGCTGGGTGGGCGCAAACGGTGGGAAGGTTCCGAGTGGCAGGCACGGAAACCCAGCCTGTTCATGGAGGGAGAGTTGGGGACGCACTGGGGATTGGGCTTTATGCTCTTCTTAGGCTGAAGAGCAAAAGTTCTCCTGAGCCCAAGACATTGTCCGGAGTGGTACCTGCCTGTGGCCTCCCAGGCTTGCTCTGCCCCTGCAGGGGTTGTGACGTGGGCAGTGACACTGGAGGTTGTGTGATGCAGAGCCGGGTGGGGCAGCCATTCTTTGAGGAGAAAGGGCACCCCCTGGACGTGCGGCTGCCTGCGTCGCCCCAGAGTAGTGAAGCCCCAGGCACCATCTCACTGCCACCGTTGGGCCAGGCCACAGTGTCTTGGAGCCTGTGGGCCCACAGGGCCAAGAGCCCACCTGGGACCTGAGCTGACAGCCAGCCTCTGAGGCCTGCTGTGACCTCGGCCAGCCCTGCTCTGGCCTGTCAGGAACAGCGGAAGGAGTTAGAAGCTGCCTTCCTCCTGCATGGGCAGGTGGCCCCCATTCCACCACACACGGTCCTTGGCAGTCAGTCGCCCTCGGAGATAGGAGGGACCCACTGATTGGGCACAGGTCGCAGGGAGGACCTGGAAGCCCTGTGCTGAGCAGTGGCTGGCGTCTCTGTGAAGCAGCTTCCCTGTCCCATCGTCCTCCTACGTGTCGAGTGCGGATGGCACCCAGAGGGCTCTCCGATGGTGACTGACTGTGCTCCAGGCTGGTGGAAATGGCAGCTTTGTATATGGGGATGTCCCGGAGCAGCTGTGCCTGGACACTGGGGACTGGTGGCAGGCAGGGCCAGAGTGGGTACAGACTGAGGGGTTCCCAGCTGATTGGGGCTGTGCAGGGAGAGATCGGGGCTTGGAGAGCTTTTGCCTCGGGCCCTGGCTTCTCCTGGGGGTTACAGGGAAGCCCCAGGGGGCAGACAGCTGTGAGGGGCTTGTGCTCATGGCCGGGAGGAGGGCTGGGCCTGAGAAGAGTTGAATGAGGCCCCTGGGCACTTCCCAGGGGACACGCCTCACCTCTACCCTGAGAAGTGGTGTCTCACCAGCCACTTGTCAGGCTGGGACAGCCCTGTGGCGCCTGCCGCCCCCTCAGCCACTCACGCGCGCGCCCCCCCCCCCTCCCCCCCCCGCTCCCTCCCCCGGCAGAGGCAGGTGGAGGCCAGTGTCCGGAACAAGGTCCTGCACCTGATCCAGGCCTGGGCGCACGCCTTCCGGAATGAGCCCAAGTACAAGGTGGTCCAGGACACCTACCAGATCATGAAGGTGGAGGGTGAGTCGGGCCTGGGGCACCGCCTGCAGCAGGCGGGACCAAGGGGAGCTGTGTTCGCGCTGGGCGGCAGGGGCCGGCACCTCCCTGCGTGACGACGGGGGCTCGTGCGGTGGGCATCTGCAGGGTGGCGCCTGGCGTCAGCCCGTGAGCGCAGTGTGAGCGGGGCCGCATCTGCTGGCTGCGGGGTGGGCAGGGCTGTGCAGAGGAGGTATCACGAGGGCCCTGTCACGTTCATGGGCTGGCCTCAGGCCCTGGACATTGGACCCCGGATTCTGGCTATGGGCTCACGTTCGCTCTCCTGGGAAAGAGTGTCCGAAGCGTTGTAGGATTCCCCAGGGGTCTGTGCCTCCACAAGAGTTTGGGGACACCAACTTTGAGAGCACTGGGGAGTGCGGAGCCAGAAGCCAGATAGGAGACCCGGGGAGACCTGTTTGGCCTTGGGGTGGTGGGATCGAGGCCTGCTTCCACTTTGGCCCAGGGCCAGCGGCCAGTAGGGAGCCACCTGGGTCAGGGGTGGCCAGGTGCTGAGACCTGAAGGTGTCTGGGCAGACTGGCGGGACAGGTGTGGCTGTGGGGGCCTCGCACACCGGGGCAGCCCCTCGGCCACTACAGCCTCCTCTTCCCAGGGCACGTCTTCCCAGAGTTCAAGGAGAGCGATGCCATGTTTGCTGCAGAGAGAGTGAGTCTGGGTGCCGGCTTAGGGGTAGGGCTGCTCTGAGGAAGCTGGAGGGGCTGGGGCCGAGGGCGAGCTTGGTCACCTCACAAAGGGGACGTCCAGGCGTGGCTGAGCAGAGCCAGAGGTGGAGACGGGAGCACAGTCCAAGGCACCCTTTGCCTCATGGGCTCACGGGGCTAAAGGAGCACTGACCTGCCCTTGAGGCTACGGCGTCCTGCTCTCAAGCCTGAATAGGAAAAGTCCTGGGGAGGGGCTCCTTCCTCGTGTCTGTGGTGCCTGGGCCTGGCCTCTGTAGGGGATGGGGAGTGGGGGCGGGAGTGGGACTGTAGGGTCCTGACTCTGCTGCCCCCCAGGCCCCCGACTGGGTGGACGCCGAGGAGTGCCACCGGTGCAGGGTGCAGTTCGGGGTGGTGACACGCAAGGTGAGTGTGTCCGTTGGTAGTGGGGGCCCTGCCACTCCCCCCCACCACAGCCACACATGGTCCCTTCCCTCTCGGCTGTGGTCTGGGGAGCAGGGAGGAAATCCAGCCCTAGCTGCATGGCGGCTGTGGCCACCAAGGGTTTGGTGTCTGTGGTTGGCGCCGTCAAGTATAGCTCACGCTTCCCGGGGCCGGGAGCACCCAGGCTCGGGGCTGGGGCTGGGGACATGCTGCCTTAGCCTGTCCGGCTCAGACCCTCAAGCCCATGTCTGTCTTCCCAATGGGGGCCCGGCCAGCGATGGGCGTCAGGAGACGCACCAGGCCCCACCCGGCACAGCTCACACGTTTTCTGTGAGCTTTTCCTTTCAATGTGAAATCCTCTCCCCGGCATGGTGGCTGCAGTGGACCTCTGGGCCTGAGCCTGCTCCCCAGGGCCTTTGTGCTCCCGGGTCTGCTGCCCGCCCGCCTGCCCGCAGCCCACCTGGCCTGGGAAGCCAGCCTGACCACTCTCGGGGGGCATCGCTGGGCAGGCTGGAGTGAGGAGTCCCTGGACTGTCACACAGCCCTTGCCCCCACCCCTGTCACAGCACCACTGCCGGGCCTGCGGCCAGATCTTCTGCGGCAAGTGCTCGTCCCGGTCCTCCACCATCCCGAAGTTCGGCATCGAGAAGGAGGTGCGCGTGTGCGAGCCCTGCTACGAGCAGCTCAACAAGTGAGTCCCCGCTGCCCGCCTCGGCCCTTCCTGCCGAGGGCGTCTCTGAGGCGTCCAGGCCCTTGCAACGGGACCCTGGGGCAAGGGCAGGGGCAGGGTCTGCGCTCCTGGTGGGTGGGACCCCGGTGGGGAGGCTGTGTCCTCGGTGTGGTGGGTGGAGAGGCTTGTGCTGTCCCAGTGTCGGTGAGGGGGACCGATCCCTCCGTGCTGTGGTGCTGCGCTGAGAAGTTCCCTTTCCATGGACGGCTGCAGCACAGCCAGACGCGTATGAGCCTCACTCCCAGAAGACTTGCCCTGGGTCCCTTGGCCCAGCGCCCCAGCGAGGCGGAGGGCTCTGTTTTCCTCCCGAGCGTGGCCTGGGGAACCACTGCAGTCACTCCATGGTCAGGTTGGAGGGAGATCCCAGGCGGCACCCTGGAGAACTGCGGGGTCCGGGGTCCGGTGCTCGTCCTCCAGGGTCCTGTTTCTCCAGGAAAGCGGAAGGCAAGGCCCCCTCCACAACGGAGCTGCCTGCGGAGTACCTGACCAGCCCACTGTCACAGCAGTCCCAGGTACGGCCCGGCCACCTGCCTCTCCCTGGGCACCCCTCCCTGGACCCTGCTCACCCAGCCTTTGTGCCCCCAGCTGCCCCCCAAGCGTGACGAGACGGCCCTGCAGGAGGAGGAAGAGCTGCAGCTGGCCCTGGCCCTGTCTCAGTCGGAGGCGGAGGAGAAGGAAAGGATGGTGAGCGGGACACCTGAGGCCTCACCGAGTCTGTGGGTGCTGGGGAAGCACCCTAGGTGTTTGGGGTGGGCTGCGGGGCGGCTCTGCCTGCGGTGCCACGTGCTCCCTGTGAGACACACTCCCCGGTGCCCCTGCAGAGACAGAAGTCCACGTACACCACGTACCCCAAGGCGGAGCCCACCCCCGTGGCCTCGTCGGCACCTCCCGCCAGCAGCCTGTATTCCTCGCCTGTGGTGAGCCCCCCATGGCCCAGCGACACTGGCTGGACTGCCTCCCGAGGGAGGGAGCGGGAGGGCTGCCCCAGGAGGGACAGCACCCTGTCACTTGGTCTCACCACCCCCTGCTGGCTCTTGGCTCCCTGGGCAGGGGTCCCCTGTGGGGCGGGGACACCAGAAAGATTGGGGACCCCACTAGTGAGAGCCCCGTCTCCTTCACAGCCCTGGAACCCTGGGGCCAAGGGTGGCTGCCCCTTTTCTAGCCTCAGCCTGCAGCCACAACAGAACTTACTTTCTTGGGAGTCAACCTAGTCCCTCTCACTGGGAGGACGGGGGGCAGCTGTGCCCAGGGTTAGAGAACAGCCCTGCCACCTCCCTGTTGGGGACCATCTGCATAGTGGATGGGAGGGTGGGAGGGTGCCCCCTTGCACCTTGTCAATGGTTGTGGAGTCCCAAGGGCCCCCTCAAACAAGCTCTGGCCAGACTCCATGGTACCCTGCCACTGCTGTGCCATCAGCCTCCTGAGCGACCGCTGGGAGGAGTCGGGGTGTGTGGCCTGTGACCCCTCAGACCCTCCCATGTCTCCCCAGAACTCGTCGGCGCCACTGGCCGAAGACATGGACCCCGAGGTGAGTTCCTTGCACGTGGTGCTTTTCTTTGCTGCCCCCCTGGGCCTCGGGATGATCTCTTGTCACCCACACAGCTCGCCCGGTACCTCAACCGGAACTACTGGGAGAAGAAGCAGGAAGAGGCGCGGAGGAGCCCCACGCCTTCCGCACCCGCACCCCTGGCAGAGCCGGCCGTCCACCCTGGGGAGGGGCACACAGCCCCCATGAATGTGGTAGAGGTGAGGGGCTGCTCTCTGTGCTTCTGGCCCATGACTCGTGCCCGGGGCGGGAGCGGGCACGAGGGCAGGCCAGCCCAACTCACCCTCTGGTCTCTTCCAGGCTCCCCTCCCGGAGACAGACCCTCAGCCTGTGCCTTCCTCCAGCGGCCCCTTCAGTGAGGTGAGTTCCCTTCTTGGGGCAGGGAAACAGCCCGCGGAGCAGAGTGCCAGGCCCCAGACAGGTGCCTGTTGCCCACAGTAACCTCCCAGAGGTGGACTCAGCCACTCACTGTCTACCCTGGACAGACCATGCCCAGGTCCACCGGCTCAGTCTGTCCTGAGGCTCCTGGGCTTTATTGGCCATTGGAGTAAGAAGCCAGGGCCACCCTGGCCAGAGTGTCTCTGTGGGCTGGACCTCATCCCGCAGACCGAAAGGTCATCAGTTCAATTCCTGGTCAGGGCCTGGGTTGCAGGCCTGGTCCCTGGTTGGTGGCACGCGAGAGACAACTAATCAGTGTTTCTCTCACAGATTCACGTTTCTCTCCCTCTCTTTCTCCCTTCTTTTTCCTCTCTCTGAAAATAAGTAAGATCATAAAGAAGCAGGCAGGGCCTTTGCGCGAGGCAGGCCCCGTGTGGCCACCGGTGTCGGTGCCCGCAGCCTCCCTGGGCCTGGGTTTCTGGCCGGGGCTCCCCCACCGTGGGACAGGAGGCTGTGGTGCTCGCTGCAGCCATGGAGGGCCAGGTCAGGGTTGGTGCCAGCAGGGCTGGCCCTGACGCGGGAGCCCACCGCGTGTCCGCAGCAGTTCCAGAATGGGGAGTCGGAGGAGAGCCACGCGCAGTTCCTGAAGGCCCTGCAGAATGCCGTCAGCACCTTCGTCAACCGCATGAAGAGCAACCACGTGCGCGGCCGCAGCATCACCAACGACTCAGCAGTGCTGTCCCTCTTCCAGTCCATCAACGGCATGCACCCCCAGCTGCTGGAGCTGCTCAACCAGCTGGACGAGCGCAGACGTACGTCCCTCCCAGCCCCGCCCACCCCTTGTCCTGGTCTCGCAGCACCCACTGGTGCTGTGTGTGCCCTCGGCCCCACGTCACCAGCCAGTGCTCTGTGAGGGCCTCCTGCACTGGCTGGAGGCGGTGGGTGGTGGAAAGGTCCTGGGACAGGGATGCCCCAGGGGCTGCAGCTTTTCAGGTTCCAGGGCAGGTGGTCCCAGTGATGGGAAATGTCCCACCAAGCACTGGACGGGCAGCTAAAGGGAGAGTCTCCCAGCCCCAGTGCCAGCCACACCCTGTCAACAAGCCCAGCAGAGGCAGGCACCCCTCGAGTCCATGTGATGCCAAGGGCCCCACTCTGTCCCCCCAGTATACTATGAAGGGCTGCAGGACAAGCTGGCGCAGATCCGCGATGCCCGGGGGGCGCTGAATGCCTTGCGGGAGGAGCACCGGGAGAAACTGCGTCGGGCGGCTGAGGAGGCAGAGCGCCAGCGCCAGATCCAGCTGGCCCAGAAGCTGGAGATCATGCGGCAGAAGAAGCAGGTGTGGTGGCGAGCTGGCGGGCAGGCAGGCAGCTGGGCTGCAGGGGTGCTGAAACTGGCCGGTGCTGACTGCCGCCCTGTGGCCCGCAGGAGTACCTGGAGGTGCAGAGGCAGCTGGCCATCCAGCGCCTGCAGGAGCAAGAGAAGGAGCGGCAGCTGCGCCTGGAGCAGCAGAAGCAGACCATCCAGATGCGGGCCCAGATGCCTGCCTTCTCCCTGCCCTATGCCCAGGCACGGGTCCCACTTGCCCCATGCCCACTGGCTCCGCCTGTGGCGGCTGGAAGCCACCCTGACAGCCCTCTCTTTGTCCCCAGCTCCAGGCCATGCCCACTGCGGGAGGCGTGCTCTACCAGCCCTCTGGCCCCACAAGTTTCCCGGGCACCTTCAGCCCCGCAGGCTCAGTGGAAGGCTCCCCCATGCACACCGTGTACATGAGTCAGCCAGCCCCTGCTGGCAGCAGCCCCTACCCGAGCGTGCCCGGGGCCGGAGCAGGTAAGGGCGGCAGCCATGCTGACCAACCAGGGTGAGCCTGAGACCGCACTTTTTCATGTTTATTTTGGCAAAACACATTTACAGACCGGGCCTCCCAAGCGTGAACACCTTACCACGTTTGCTGTCTGCGGCCCCCGGCCCGCTGCCCCCGCATCCTCCCTGCCTACACTGACACCCTCCAGGCCCCCCTCCCCCCGCTCCGTGTTGACTGGCTTTTCGGCCCCGGACTTCACGGAAAGTAGTCTCGGCAGTGGCGGCCCAGGCCACTGTGAGAGGTTGATACTTGTCCATTATCCTTAGTCCAGGTGCTGGTTCCAGAAGTCACCAGTAGCACCGTCCCCACCCCTGCAGTGTCCTCTGCTCAGTCGAAACACAGCTGGGTTTATTTCCTCTTATTCTTTCAGCTTTAGGGGTCCTCTTCCACCCTTGTTGACTTCACTCACTTTCCTGTGGTGAGAATGTGAGGCACGAACTTGGTCCAACATTCTCAACACAGGGGACATGCTCCCTGACCCCAGGATCTCAGGCCTGCTCTTCCTCCCCAGACCCCAGCATGGTGAGCGCCTACATGTACCCAGCAGGGGCCACCGGCACACAGGCTGCACCCCAGGGCCCAGCCGGGCCCAGCGCCAGCCCCGCCTACTCCTCCTACCAGCCCACCCCCACCCAGGGTTATCAGGTAGGTAGGTGATCCAGGCTGCGCCTCCCCCCACCACCTCCAAGGTCCCTGTGAGGTGCCCACCCATCACACCCTTCCCTCTGCAGAACGTGGCCTCCCAGGCCCCGCAGAGCCTCCCGGCCATCTCCCAGCCCCCACAGTCTGGCAGCATGGGCTACATGGGAAGCCCAGCCGTGTCCATGGGCTACCAGCCCTACAGCATGCAGGTGAGACCACGTGCACACCCACACGGGGCGGTCCCTGGGTAAGAGGCTGGGGGAACACTGGGTAGGCCAGGCCCTTCTGGTCCCCACCCTCTCCCCCTCCACTGGGCTCCCCTGGCTGGTGCTCTAAGTCAGAAGCGCCCCATCTGCCGGATGACCCGGCTCCTTTCTCATGGTCGGGGTTCCTGTCACTCTCTGCAGAACCTCATGACTACCCTCCCCAGCCAGGACGCACCTCTGCCGCCCCCTCAGCAGCCCTACATGTCGGGGCAGCAGCCCCTGTACCAGCAGGTGAGCCTCTCCCGGGCTCCCTGGGGACCTGAGCCCTTGGCAGGGGGCTGTCCTGGGAAGAGGGGGCAGTGCCCAGACACACAATGACCTGAGTTGGCTGAAACGCTCAACTCTGTGGGCGTGGCCAGGAACTCCGGGTTGTGACCCCTGCTGGGGCATGAAGCCCACAGGGAGCCCATGACAGATGGGGGCTCCCTCCAGTGCCCTGGGCTGGGCTCAGAGGACAGGCTACCAGGAGCACAGCTGAGGACGTGGGTTCTGGAGAAGCCACTAGAGGGTGGGGGCTGGGGCCTGGGGGAAGAGGACCAATGGCCCCTGTCCCCCAGATGGCACCCTCTGGTGGCCCTCCCCAGCAGCCGCAGCCCGTGGCCCAGCAGCAGCCGGCGCAGGGGCCGCAGGTGCAGGGCAGTGAAGCCCAGCTCATCTCATTCGACTGATGCCAGGCCAGCGCACCGCCCAGAGTAACACTACGCTCCCAGACCGCTGCCTCCCTGACTAGCACGTCGTCCCCTCCCACTCTCCTGCCTCTTCCCGTCCTCCCCTGCTGGCTCAGCCCCTCAGCCGTCCCTGTCCCCAAGTTGGTCCTGTCTCTGACTTCTCTCCCCATGGCTGGGCCACAGGCACAGGGCGGGCCTGAGCATCGTCTCTGACGGAAGCCCCAGCCTGCTGAGTGGGCTCCCTCTGACCTGGGAGCCTCCCCAGAGCCCTCTAGTGCGACCCTGGCCCCCAGGGGAGGGGTGGGGGCTTGTCTCCAGCTTCTCTGCTTCTGTGCTGTCCTGTCATCTCATCCAGTTCTCCTAGTTGACGGAACGAACAGTGATAATAAAGTCTCTTTAACCAGGATCCAGTGTCTGCTTAGAGGGAAGGTGGCGGGCAGCCATCCTGCCTCTGGACGGGGGTGTGGGGCATCCCTGCAGGCTGGCCTGTCCCCTGCCCGGGCCAGCCCCACAGTCAGACCAGTCTCCTCCGAGACAGCACCGCGGGGCAGGTCCTGGGACTCGCTTGCAGGGCCCAGGCGCTCACCTGACTGCAAATACCAGTTGCAGCCTGGAAGGCAATGTTACCATACATGTCAGACGCTCAGCCCTGTGCATCCAGAGTTCAGAGGGCCACCTTAAACATGCAAACCTCTTAGGGACTACAACGCGAGCTCTCCCATGAAGGCATGACCTAGTTTAATAGGCACAGAGGCCAGCTGGGCTCAGGTCAAAGGCAGGGCCAGAATAACGGCAGGTGCAGGGCAGGGAAGCCCTGCCTTCCCGTCCGCTATCATGTCGGGTTGCTCCAGCGCCGGCTCCTAGGAAATCAGCCACAATCCCGGAGCGGCCTGGACCGACGGACAAAATGTGGTTCCTCCCATGCTCTTTGCGGGAGCGGCTGCCGTTGTGGCGGCGGAGAAGGCGCCAGGCCGAGGGCACCGGGGACGGGGTGCGCTGGGTGACTACGGTCAGCAGACGCGAGGCTGCAGCAAGGGCCCCTGCGCTGGTCTGTACGGAGCCAACTCGGATGGAGCCTGGCGCCAAGCTTCGACTTCACTGGCCTCCGTTCGCTGCACAGGGAGAGAGCCCGAGGCGGTTACCAACCAGCCCCAGGAACGCGACTACCGCCGCCAGCAAGGCTATGCGCCTGCGCGGCCCGCCGCCTGGTAGGTAATCTCGGCAATCGAGAGGAAAATAGCGCGAGGTTCGGCTAGAGCGTCCTCTCCGTCTCGTCTGCTCGGCGGCCCCGGCGGCTAGAGCGTCCTCCCCAGCCCCTGTACTCGGTGTCTCTGGTGGCTAGAGCGTCGCCGTCCCCCCTCCCCCGCCCCCGGGAGCCGCGTGTGACCTTCCCGCCCGCGGAGCGATGCTACCGGCGGCCGCTCTCCCCCTGTGGGGGCCGTGTCTCGGGCTTCGTGGAGCCGCGCTCTGTTTCGTCAGGTACCACGGGCTGCTGAGGGCTGGGCGGGCAGAGTGGAGGCCCTGGGCCAGCCACCGATGGTTCGGGTCGGGGCGACGGAGGAGAGGCCACAGAAAGTCACAGGATCTCAGCAGGGGTAGGGAGCGTGGGGACCACCGCGTGCCGAGCCGGTAACCGCGCGGGCCGCGGAGAGTGCCGCGGTGGTCTCAGATGACCTCGGATAGGTTCCGGCCTTTCTCCGGGCCTCAGTTTCCCCGGAAGCTCAATGACGTGCTAGGACTCCCTTCAGTGCAGTCGGCGTTCCGCGCTTAAGGGACCCAGGTTCTGAAAGGCTTTGAGCAGCAAAGGCATTACCCCCGTGAGCGGCTGCGGTTCATTCAAACCAGGAAGTTAACGTCGTGGGCAGAATTTTGCAATAATAATGTGGGTTTCTAAGGATTTTGAAGAGTGTAAAGTGGACCCTCGAGTCTGAGCACCCTGGGTTGGGACCGAGGGGCTAGACCTGAGCTCAGGGCACCTACCTGCCTGGACCGTGTAGTCCACACGTGCGGGGCTGACGGCTTTGTTTGGCGTTTAGGCAACAGGTGCCTCGCGTCTGCAACGTGCGGCTGATGAGATGCAGCAGCCATCGAAGGGGGGAGGCCCTCGCCAGTGCACCCCTAGATAACGCCCCCAAAGAGTACCCCCCCAAAATCCAGCAGCTGGTCCAGGACATTGCCAGCCTCACGCTCCTGGAGATCTCGGACCTCAACGAGCTCCTGAAGGTATCGGGGCCAGGTCTGGGCAGTGAACTCTGGGGCCTGGGCCTTGTTCCCGGGGCATTTGGGGCATTTGATCAGTTGTGGAAAGTGTTCCCCAAGTGCAGGGATGTGCCAGCCTTGTCCCTGAGTGTGTTTAGGTGTGACAGCCAGCCTCTGAGACTGCTCTCCTCTGCCCCTGCAGAAAACCTTGAAGATCCAGGATGTGGGGCTCATGCCCATGGGCAGCATGATGCCTGGTCCTGCCCCTGCCGCAGCAGCCCCCGAGGTGAGCCCAGGATGTGTTTCTCTGGTGCCCGGTCCCCATGCTCCCCCATGCCGTGTGGCCAGATTTCTCTCGTTGTCCCTGATCTCGGTCCTGCGCGCATCAATTCGCCTTACCAGTCCGTGTGCACCTCTACCTGCGGCCCCTGTCAGCTCCAGGACCACCCTGCCAAGGATGTGCGGGCCCCGGCCCACTGGAGACCGTGTTTCTAGTGGAGGGAGACAGACTGGGAGCCCGATGAAAGGAAAAAGGCAAAAAGAAATTATGTTGAATACTAAGACGTAATGAGTGCTGTGGGAAAAGGGGGCGGGGAAGGTTAGGAGTTCAAGGAAGGCGCTAATGAGCAGGTGACACTCGCCCGAGGGTCCGTTTATTGATTTTTAGAGGGAAAGGGACAGAGTGAGACAAACATCAGTAGGTTGCCTCCCATGTGTCCCAACTGGGGCCCGAACCCTCAATCTAGGTGTTAGGTTTGTGCCCTGACCGGGCATCGAACCCTCAGCCTTATGGGGTACGGGACAGCGCTCCAACCAAGTGAGCCACCCGGCCAAGGCAGCTGGTGGCTCTTGAAAAGAGCGGCTGAGGGAGAGTGCAAGGCCTTCCCTGCAGAGGGATGGCGTCCACTGGCGTGCGGGCCACGAGGCTAGTCCAGGGCCGCAGAGGGTGGGGAGGCAAAGGGCAGCCCCCTCCTCCGGGTGACAGTTTGAGTGTCTGCAACGAAATCAGCAGACTGGGAGCCAGACACTATTTTCCCCCCCAATATTTGCTATTTTTAAAATCTCAAGTTATTCATAAGTAGGAATGATAACACCATTCCTACACCCCTAGCCAGTCCTAGTAATAATTAACGTCTTGTCACATTTGTGTCCCCTGCCCCTGGAAGCTAAGGCACACCTCTGAAAACGGGGCCAGGAGCCATTCACTTAAGGGGAATTGGCAGTGACCTCTCATCCAGGCCTATTCAGACTTCAGGAGCTCTGTCACCCCCTGCTGTCCATTGCTGGCCACTTGGGGAAGGCGGGGCGAAGGCTGGTTGTCACTTGGTCTAGTCCTGAGACACAGCCTCCGGCTTGGCCAAGGACGGAGTGGCACTGCATTTCTGTAACATTCCTTGACCACAAAGCACTTTCGCTGTCACTCTGCCTTGTCTTTTAAGTGGAGGTTTTTAAGGGATGAGTGCTGGAGGCTGGGAAGGGAGGCAGGGTCCAAGCGGCCTCTGCAGAGCTGGAAGCCGTTCTGGGTGGTGAGGCCCAGTCAGACCCAGGAGCGATTGGGGGGTGGGGGCGCTAGCCCAGCCTGGCTCCTGTTGGAATCTCAGGCTTGGTGGGGCCTTGCCTTTGGGGTCACTGGACGGTCGGCCTAGGAGCAAATGCACCTGCGGCACAGCCTCCTTTCTCACGTGGCAGCCCACTCTCGCCCTCCCCCAGGTAGTAGAAGAAGAATACGTCCCCAAACAGAAAGAACAGACACATTTCACCGTCCGCCTGACAGAGGCGAAGCCCGTGGACAAAGTGAAGCTGATCAAGGAAATCAAGAACTACGTCCAGGGCATAAACCTCGTGCAGGTGAGTTCAGGGCAGCCCCTCCCAGGCTGGGCTTGTGCCAGGGGCCCAGGCCTGGCGTCTGACTGTGCTCTCTGGCAGGCAAAGAAGCTGGTGGAGTCGCTGCCTCAGGAAATCAAAGCGAACGTCGCCAAGGCCGAGGCGGAGAAGATCAAGGCGGCCCTGGAGGCGGTGGGCGGCACCGTGGTCCTGGAGTAGGCCGGCACTGAGGACTTGTGGACTGGGATCCCTGGGCCCCGGGTGAGGCCCTGCCTGCTCCACCAAGCACCCAGGCTCAGCTGACAGGCACGTCGGAGCAGAACTCCACACCGTCACCTCAGGGCAGCCGGGTTCTGGGACTGGCATGGACCTACTGAGACCGGAGGGGGCAGCTGCTGCCTGTGAGCACCCCGGGGAGGACTCTGGAACGTGCCCCCAGTTCCCGTACGCCCCCTGGTGGCTGCTGAGAAAATACATGGTTCAGGCCGTGCGTGCAGTGCTGTGTCTGGGTGGCGGGATTGGTGAGGGTCTGCCCATGGTTGTCTGGCGGTTCTGGCAGCACCTGTCCTGGAGGGGGGCAGCTGCTGCATGGCTGACGCCATATCTTCAGTAGGGAGCTGTGTGTGCCCTGCCAAAGCCGGCAGGGGTGAGCCACATGCCCCAGGCAGCCCTGCAAGAGCTCTGCCACCCTGAGAGAGGACAATGCGGGGCCTGGGCCTAGGAACCAGGGCGAGGCGAGGGGGTGCCTGGTGCCCACGCATGGCTTTTAGTGGTGGCCATGGTCACTGAGGGCAGCCCTGGGGCCTTGCTCCGAGGATCCTGGGCTTCCTTCTCTGGGGTCACTGGATTACCACCCCCGTCCCTGAGCAGGAGAACCCCGGGGCTTGGGGCAGAGAGCAGGAGGGAGGGAGGCTGCACTGTGGGTTGAGTGGCCGTGACCCCAGGGGCCCCTGCCCATACTGTCCTGTGTCCTCACGTCCTGCCCTCCACCCCCTGTGGCCCTGTTGGAGGAGTGCCCTACAGGATCAGTGCTGTGGGGCCTGCTGGAAGCACTGTGCCTCTGGGTGGGAGGGCTTGCCCAGCCTCCCTCGCCTGTCTGCGGTCAGGGCCTCCCTCCCTGTGTGCTCCCTGCTGGACCTTGTGGGAGGAGTCCAAGGAGGCGGAGGCGGGCTGCTCCCTGGCCTAGAGAGGCCTTGCCACCTGGGCTGCGCCACCTGACCAGGTTAATGATTCTCCACTGCAGATCTCTGAGTGCGCCTTCCCTCCGGAGGTGGCTGTTGGGCTGCCTGAGGCTGAGAGTGGACAGGGCTCAGACGGCCCTGGCCTACAGGTTCACAGGCCCTTGTCCAGCGTTCTCAGGGAGACAGCTGGAGCAGTCGGGTCCTCTGCTTCATCCTGGGCTTCCTGGGGTGGCCCTGCACCTCAGGAGCCATCTATCTGACAGCATTCTGCCTCCGGCGCCCCAGGCTAGGACAGCGCCTGGTGGTCTGCTTGGCTCCCTGCATCCACCCTCACAGTCAGAGTCCTGAAGGTGCTGGGCGGATCCTGGGCCTCCCGACGGGGGTCCTGGCCCACCACTCCCAGCTCCCCATGATGTACTGCAACCTCGGGTGGTTGGGGCCCTGCCCCTGGGAGTTCAGTTTCCCTGGTCCCAGGAGCCTGCTAGGCTATGGCCGGAAAGCTCTGCACCAGGAGGTGGGTCTGCTGTGCTTCCTGAGTCCCCCTGTGGGCCCCCCCATGGCACTAACAGGGTCCCATCGGATGCTGGTAGGAGTTGGCTTGTCCAGCCTGGTGAAAGGCCCCGGGATACAGCCAAGAGCAGGCTGGTGCTGACTCATGTGCCCCTGCCCTAGCAGCTCCCCTCTCCAGGGACCATTACTCTGGCACTTCCCAGGTTCAGGGGACCAGGAGTGGTTTCCCCAGTGCCCCTCCCCTTCTCTACTGGGGTGGGGGTTGCAGTGGTCATGCTGGGCCCAGGTTCTGCCCTGGGGGAGGGGTCTGGCTCTGCCCACTGTGAGAATGGTTGCTATCCCCACAGAGAACCCCTGGGTCCCCATGGTCCTTTCTGAAAGTGGCCCTGGGGACTTGGACTTCACTTTGGTCTAAGAGCCCACCTGCACTTCCTGTTTGCTGGGAGGTGGGCTGAGAGTGGGAACCTGCTATACGAAGTCTGTCTAGAAGGTATCCAGCCATGCAATGTGAAAAAGAGTCATTTATTGAAAATACAAGACACAAGAAACACTGTACACAGGACAATGATGCCTCAGTCACCTTCAAACAGGCACCTTGGGACCTCACACAGTTCTCCCAGTCACCATCAGCTGCCCCATAGTATTTTTCTGAATCTCATTGATAGTCTGAAATCTCTTCCCTTTCAAAGGTGATTTTAGTTTTGGGGAAAGCCAGAAGACGCAGGGCACCAAATCTGGGTAGTTGGGGTCTGAGTAACCTGGGTGATTCAATGTTTTGCCAAAACTCTGCAGGAGATGTAATGCATGAGCGGGCACGTTGTCCCGATGAAGCTGCTAATCACCAGTAGCCTGCAGCTGAGGCCGTCTGAATCACCCAAATAGTCTCCGTGGAGGAATGTTCAAGCTTAATGCAAAATTTGGTGTAGGTTCATTGCTCTACTTGCTCAGTCACTTTAAATGTGAGTGCCATACAGAACACAGTACATGTGCTCACTCAGTGGTATCTACCACCCCCACTGACTCGTACAGTGAAGTCGTCATTGTTCACACATGCACATTCCAGTCCACTCTTCTTGGCTGCCAGGTTACATTGATGCCACACAACCGTTCTCATATTAACAACAGCGGGACTTTTTCTGGACAGACATCATGCACACAGGTGGGTGCCTCCCACTGGAGCCAGGCCCTGCTTGCTGATGGCCAGCTCTGGGAGCCTGAGCCCAGGACGCTGAGGCCCAGAACTCTGCCTGCCAGGCTTCCTCCATCCTGGGGTTGCAGGTTGGAGGGAGAACTGAGGCTGGACTTGGCTGGGAGAGCTCCGGTTGGAGGTGGTGTGTAGGGGACAGGGACCACTGGTCTCTCTGAATTGCCTTTTGCCCTTACTTTTGACTGATCCCAAGGAGAGTTGTTTGTTTTAAGTTTTAATTTATTTTATTTTTAGAGTGGAAGGGAGGAAAAGAGGGAAACATCAGTGTGTGGTTGACCATCATGCACCCCCTACTGGGGACTTGCCTGCAACCCAGGCCTGTGCCCTGACTGGGAGTTGAACCAGCAACACTTTGGTTTGCAGGCTGGCACTCAATCCCCTGAGCCACACCAGCCGGGGCACAAGGAGAGTTTTTGCTACTTCTTTTTTAATTTTTTTTCAATTTATTGGTTTAGTCTTGTATGTGCCCTGAAGGGGGATCAAACCCACAACCTTAGCACGTCCGGGGGACGCTCTAACAACTAAACAACCGGGCCAGGGCCTCTGCTACTTCTTGCAACTGTTCTCCTCCGGGCGGGGCGGCTTGGCCTGCATGGCTTGGCCGGGTGGGCACTGGATATAGGTTTGGGGCCACGGCTGGGATAGGGGGTTACTGCGGAGGCCGGCTTCCGGGAGGTGGGGTGGGGGACTCTGGCAGAGCCCAAGGGAGTGGCCTTGCCCTTCGGACACGTGCCCTAGGCGTGGAGTGGCCCTGGGGTCCGGGTTGGGGAGGGACGCCAGGTTCCCGGGAGCATTGGTGGAGGCCCACGCAGCAGGTCCCCTGAAGCCGCGTGCCCAGAGCCCAGAGAAAGGGCACAGTGGGTTCCACCGGGAATCGCTTCCTGTCTTCAAGACCGCGGCCACTTTAAGGCTCTGGGGGCGGGGTCTATTGGCCACGCCCCCGACACAGACCCCGCCCCGGATCTAGACACGCCTCTGAGCGCGCGGGCGCATTGGTTGCGCCGGGCGCGGGTGGCGGACGGCGCTTTGAACCCGGTGCCGGGGTTGCTGCGCGGGCTGAGATCGGGACCGGGGTCCTGGCCAGATAGGACCCGGGCAGTCGGCGCTCCTCCGGGCATGGCGGCCGAGGCGCGCGTGTCGCGCTGGTACTTCGGGGGCCTGGCCTCGTGCGGGGCCGCCTGCTGCACGCACCCGCTGGACCTGCTCAAGGTGAGGGTGGCGCGGGCCGGTCCGGGGGGGTGGGGCGGCTGCGAGGGGCCTGGGCTCCGCGCCCACCCTGGCTCCACGCCCGCGGGCACCTGCCAGTCTGACCCTGCGCTGCCCGGAGGACCGCAGTACATGTCTCGCTGCTTCCCCCAGGAGATGCCGCACGGAGAGTGTTAGAAGGAAGGTCCCCCTGGCCCTGCGGACCCCAGGATGAAGCAGCCCCGGCGTCACGCGTCCCAGCCTCCTTCTGGCTGTTGGCGGGCTTGTCCCGGGCCGTAGCTCTGCTCTTTACTACCTTTGTGACCTTGGGCAGTTACTTGGCCACGCCGAGCCAATTTCTCCCACACCTCCGAGGACGCTTGTCCTGCCTGATGAGAGTTGAGAGGTGTTCTGTGGGGTGTTCGGGCACTGGCACCCCTGCCAGGTGGGGTCCAGGCAGGGTCCAGGCACACGAGGGAGGGTGAGGGAATGAAGGCTGCCCCCCCACCCGACTGCAGTGACACAGGCACCCTGCTTCGGGCCACTACTCCTGGACTGGGGGGGGGGGCACCTGGAAGCTATGGGCCCTGCATGTTTGCAGGCCCTGCCCTGTGAGGGTGAGTGTCTCAGAGCCCGGAGCGCTGACACTCTTGTTTGTTCAGTGCTTAGGGGGCGGAATAAGGTATAATTTTGTGGCCTCCGAGACGAGCCCTGCGGGTTGTTTTCTGCCCTGTCTCACCCCAAGGAACGAAGAAGAAATGGCCAGAGGCAGAAACCAGTCGGCCCAGGGGGCTGGCCCTGCGTCGCATGGGGCCTGTGGGCAGGGGGCAGGTGCCTGGCCACCCCCTTCCGTACCGGCACCCTGCGCTCTGAGCTCCCTGTGCCCACTCTGCCCCCTCGGAGGAGTTGGCTCCTGTGGCCTGGGCTGACCTGGGGCCCTCGGGGGTCTCCTGTGCTTCTGTTAGTAGCCTTTCTCCTGCAGGGAAGTCATTGCTTCTCCAATTAGTAAAAACTGCCACCGGGAAAGGCAGGACTAGCAGATGGGCGTACCTGGGCCCTGGCTCTTCCCGGTAGCACCCCCAGGGCCTCTGACCACCAGAGGGCAGGACAGTGGGTTTTGGTCTGGAGAAAGAGGAACCCCTCCTCCCATCTGTTTTGTTTGCCTTCCGGATGCCCACGCAGGTCCCCACATCCCCCACCGCCCCCACCGTGGGGCCCTGCAGGGTCAGGCTCTGACCCGGAGCAGGCACAGCCTCTAGGGCCTTCGGAGCCCTCCTGGCCCCTGGGCTGGCCTAGTCCCACGTCTATCGTCCAAGGCCTGTTTGGGCATCACTGCCCCTTGCTCTGCCTCCCAGATGCTGTTTTGCTGCAGAACGCGGCCAAGATGGGTCAGGGGAGGCAGGCGGCCACAGGAATGCAGCCGCCCTCTGGCCCAGGGAGCACTCGGCCTTGTGCCAGGGTGTGGAGGCCGGCCTTGGAGGGAGGCCCAGGCTGGGGTTTTTACCTCCCAGCAGGGTCACTGGAAAAATTATTTTAAAGCTCCTTGATCTTTCTCTGCCTCATGTCCTGACTTGATCTGCAGTCTCTTCTTGCCGGGACGGGAGCTGCTGCCTGCGTGGCCACCCTGCCCGCGGGCCCAGTGCCCAGTCCTGCCAGGCTGCCCTCAGGCAGCAGGAGGACGCCATTCAGTCACCGAGCCGGACACGAGGCCCCCCTCCATCCCCACCTTTGCCACCCCACTGCTGAGCCCCTCCCTGCCTGTTCCAGTCCCCCATGTGTCTTCAGACCCCCAGAATTTTGTCCCCGAGAAAGCCGAATGGCGGGGCTCTATAGTCACCCTGTGGTGTCCTGCCTCAATTTCCCATGTGTAAAAGAAGGCTGGGGACCCCGCCCACAGCGGGTGCCCAGAGTACTCTGGCAGCTGCAGAGTGTCGCCCACAGGCCTGGTGGGTCCGCTAGTCACCTGATGTTGTCACCTGTAAAACTGTGCAGCAGAGGTTGGTGCCAGGCGTGGAGTGGCATCCCAGCGCCATCCCCTGCGGGGGGCCCTTCGGAGACCGTTTTGCTTCCCTGTGCCTCAGTTTCCCATCTCTAAATGGGGGTGCAGTAGCCCTTGTCCTCCAGGCCATTGTGGGGGTGGGGGGAGTAAAGGCAGCAAACTGTGGAAAAGGGCTCAGTGCAGGCACTGGCCCACTGGCTGCTCTGAGCGGTGGGCTCTGCCCCCCACAGGTGCACCTGCAGACGCAGCAGGAGGTGAAGCTGCGCATGACGGGCATGGCGCTGCAGGTGGTGCGCTCCGACGGCGTCCTGGCGCTCTACAATGGCCTGAGTGCATCCCTGTGCAGACAGGTACCTGGGCCCCCACCTTCCTGGGCAGGTCCTGGTCCCAGAGCCTACGCTTTGAGCAGCCCCAGCAGGAGGGAAGGGTGGCCAGCATGCCCCACACCTGGACCTCACCGCTGTGGGCACCAGTGGGTATTGAGCAACTTTCTCCTTTTCAAGGCTGCGTGGGAGGAAGGCATCACAGGGCCCAGGGGTCTGGTGGCCCTGCCACAGGGTCCACCCTGGCTCACAGCTGGACAGAGACCTCCCCTTCCACTTGGGGAAACTGAGGCCTGGGGACCAAAAGGGGTTTGCACGTTTGCTCAGCCACTCATTGGCCAAGTGGCCTTGGGAGGGCTCCTCCATGTCCCCATGGCCCACAAGTGACGGCCGTGCCCCTGGCCGGCTGGGGTGGAGGGCCAAGGGGTGCAGGCTGTGCCCAGCACTGTGCTCCACCTGCACCCTCTGAGCTGGGCACCTTCCTCCCAGATGACCTACTCCCTGACCCGGTTCGCCATCTATGAGACTGTGCGGGACCAGGTGGCCAAGGGCAGTGAAGGGCCCCTGCCCTTCTACAAGAAGGTGTTGCTGGGCTCCATCAGCGGTGAGCAGCTGGGTGGGCTGACAGCCAAGCGGGGGTGGGGCAGGCCAGGGGCTACGCTTGGTGGGGCCTCCAGGGCAGTTGGCCAGTGGTCCCACATCGGCTCTGGGGTCTGTCGCCCCAGGTTGCATCGGTGGCTTCGTGGGGACTCCTGCAGATATGGTGAACGTCAGGTCAGTGCGGCCCCCGCAGGCGAGGATCCTTGCTGTCCCCAGACAGGGTGAGGGCCCAGCCCGGAACCTTGGAGTTCTGGGCACTGGGCACGGATGCCACTGAGCCTGTGGAGGGCGAGCTGAGGGAGCCCCGCTGCTGCCAGGGTCTGTGGGGGCATGGGGCCCCTGCCGCCCCTGAGCCTGAGCGGTTGTTTCAGGATGCAGAATGACATGAAGCTGCCCCAGAATCAGCGCCGGAAGTGAGTAGCAGGGTGGAGTTCTGCCCTTGGGGTGTGGCGGTGGGGAGGGGGTGGCCAGGCCAGGAAGGCCCCCAGCCGCTGTACAGGGACTCAGCTGGGACTCCAACAGGCCACCTGGGGCAGAGCAGGGTGGCTGGTGGCTCTTGGAAACCTACACCGAGCACGTCTGTCCTGGAGTCCGGAGGGGTCCCCAGGACCTCTGAGTCTCCCTGGGGAGGCATCTGGGACCAGGAACGGCAGCCAGTCACCGGCCTCTCCCTCTCTTTGCTCCTTGTGCACATTCTCGTGGAGGATGGGTTAGAAGTTTGAGTCTGAACCTCTCAAAGGGTTTGGGAGTTGGGATTCATGTGTATGATAAAAACACCATTTGTTGTGGAGTCTAAGATGCCGTCAACTCTAAACTCTGTGGCGGACACCGCAGTGAAACTCTGTGATCCGAGTTGGTTCAGGGACATGGCGGCTCCACCACAGCCCTCCGTCTGCACTCTGGCCGGGGCGGGGGCCGTGGGGGAGGCGGACCGAGGGCACGGGTGGAAGGGGCCAGGCCACCCTGCCCTGCGGTTCTCAGGAACAGCCGCACACGGGACTGGCCTCGGGGCTGGCAGCTCCCGACAGGGCTGGCGCCCAGGTGTCCTCCTGGGGGCCTCGGGGGATCTTCAGGTGCTGAGGTCCCCCGAGGGCGGGAGGAGGCCGAGCTGTGGGACAGGCCCGTGTTGGCCCCTACAGTGCTGCTTTTGGGGTCTTGGGGCTCTTCCTGGGGAAAACCTTCACGGGGGCCCATTCTGTGTCTCTGGCAGCTACGCCCATGCCCTGGACGGCCTGTACCGTGTGGCCCGGGAAGGTGAGGAGCCCTGTGTGGCAGGAGCTGGGGCAGCCCCCAACTCGGCCCCAGAAAGTCCCGAGGAGGCAGAGGGGGCAAGGGGCATTGTCCAGGACCTGGGGGGAGGCCCGATGGATTTGGGCGGGCGCCCAACCTGCCCCCTTCCTCCGGCAGAGGGTCTGAGGAAGCTGTTCTCAGGTGCAACCATGGCGTCCAGTCGAGGGATGTTAGTCACCGTGGGCCAGGTAGGCCTCCTGCCCAGGTGGGGCTCTCAGAGGAGCATCCGGGGTCCCTGGCCCCACCCTGCCCCCAGAGGTCGCAGGGGAAGCAGGGGCCACAGAGCACAGGTGGGCACAGGCGGGTCAGTTGTGGGACCTGGGGAAGGCCGTCCCTCTCGGGGCCTTGCCTGCCCATGCAGCCACAGCGCCGCGAAGGGGACTGTGGAGCAGGTGTGTGGCCGACCTGGGCAGTGTCCCTGCGGGCCCCTGTCTGCATCCCCTGGAATGGGGCTGTCCTTCTGGCCCTGAGCAGCCCCCACCACCACCCCACAGCTGTCCTGCTACGACCAAGCCAAGCAGCTGGTGCTCAGCACCGGGCACCTGTCTGACGGCATCGTCACACACTTCATCGCCAGCTTCATCGCCGTGAGTGCCAGCCAAGGCGTGGGGCGGGTCGCTAGCTGGCCCGGGGCCTGAGGGCCACAGCTCAGGAGGCAGGAGGCGCCGGCTGAGTTGGTGGTCCCCCCTCAGACCCTGGGTCCCCCTGGTGCCGAGGCTAGAGCAGCTCCTGGCGTCCTGTTGCTCTCGGGATGCCTCCTTGGGCCTTGGGGCCGGCCCCTGGGAGTTGAGGGTGCCCAAGCTTCCTGCGTGGCAGGCCCGTCAGTGATGCATTTCCCCTGCCCAGGGTGGATGTGCCACGGTCTTGTGCCAGCCCCTGGACGTGTTGAAGACCCGCCTGATGAACTCCAAGGGCGAATATCGGGTGAGTGGGGTCCCCACACCAGGGCCCTCTCCCTGCTGCTGCCAGGCTCTGTGGCCGGTGAACCCATGTGCGAACCCTGGGAGGCGGCGCGGGTCCAGAGCCCAGCCCAGCATGGCCTGGGCCCCATAGTACCTGTGGCGGGTTCTGTGTCTTCAGGACTCCCGAGGCCAAACCCCTACTTGGCCCGCCCACCCGGTGCCTGCGGACCAGCCTGCTGCTGGGCACAGCTCCAGGGCCTGGTCTGCAGCGTCAGCGCTCAGCCAGGGCGGCCCTGACCTTGGTGCTCACTGCGCCTCCCCTGCTGAGCCATGAGTGTTGCCGGCCTCGCTGTGTGCTGGTCACTCAGTCCCCTGCCCCCGTCAGCCTCCGGGGCCGCTGGCCGGTGCTGGGGGCTTGTGTGTGGTTTGTGCCTTTTGAGTGAGACGCAGCTTTTCTTCTTACTGTCCTGTCCGTCCCTCCCTGCAGGGCGTCCTGCACTGTACCATGGAGACGGCAAAGCTCGGGCCGCTGGCCTTTTACAAGGTTCGGGGCAGAGGCTGTATAGGGGGGGCGGCAGGGGCCCAGGCCCCCCAGCTCTTCACTCCCCTCTCCCTCCCGCCCAGGGCCTCCTGCCTGCTGGCATCCGCCTCATGCCGCACACGGTGCTCACGTTCTTGTTCCTGGAACAGCTTCGCAAGCACTTCGGCATCGCGGTGCCGTCCTGACGGGCCGAGGGAGCGGGCCGGGCCGTTCCTGCGCCCAGTGCCACATTCTTCCCAAGTCCACACGGCCGGCCAGGCCGAGCTCCACCTCCCGCCCCCTGGCCCAGGACCGCCAGTCCCGGGTCAGCACACCTCCCAGTGACTGTGTCCCCCTCTCCCTCGAGCAGCCCTGTAGCTTCACCTGCGCCCCAGGCCCTGCCCTGCCCACTCGGGTCGGGGGGGGGGGCTTCGATCCTGGGGTCTCTCTCCTCCCCAGGTAGGCAGTTACACTGGAGGTAGTAGGGGCCGGCTATCCAGGTTTCTGGGGGTCCAGGCCTGAGGTTTCTTTCACGGGACAGCTGCCCAGGGCCCTCAGCACCGTCTGCCAGCAGCTTCCATCCAGGAC
Organism: Desmodus rotundus; assembly: GCF_022682495.2. NCBI lineage: Eukaryota > Metazoa > Chordata > Mammalia > Chiroptera > Phyllostomidae > Desmodus > Desmodus rotundus. The sequence goes on from NC_071395.1 coordinate 113,076,872, forward strand.
CGGTGTGAGTGTGCACGGGCACGTCTGCCTTAGAGGGGAGGGCCAGGGCTTCATGATGCTCTCCGGGGCGGGGAGGGGTAGCTGGGCCAGGGAACAAAGGGGGCAGGTGCAGGGGTGCTCGGAGCTGGGGTGTCCCATCCACCTTCAATTGCTTTAACCAAAACCTCTCAGCACCCAGGGGCCACAGCTGTCTTCAGGGACAGTGCAGCGTCCCTCCCTGGGCAGTGCGGGCTGTGGTGCGTCCTCAGGGCCCCTCTCTGTGTGGACTGCGGTCACCCCTCAAGGCCCCCAGCAGCTGGTCAGCCAAAACAGGCAGCCAAAGCAGCCTGTTCCCCACCTGCAAGGCTGGAGGCTGCACCTGCCTGCTTCCCCCGTGCCCCTTGGGACTGTGTCCCCTCCCCAGCAGGGGGCCTTTCTGCAGGGTCAGTCTAATAAAGGACAGTGAACTGCCCCCCGATCTGGTCCCAATTTGCATGCAGGCCGCTCAGAGCTGTCCAGGGGCAGCTGGACCCCTCTGCAGCCTCCAAGGCAGGCCCTTGTTTGTGGAGAAGGACCCAGAATGGGAGATGTGCAGCCCTGGGTTGGTGCCATCAGCGGCCTGTGGGCAGCGGGGCTGGGCGTGTGGGGGAGCAGTAGCCCACAACCACTGCAGGGCAGGTGTGTGAGTCCAGGGATCTGGTCAACGCTGAATTCCCGGATCCGGGTCACCGTGGGCCACACAGGGTCCCCCCCTCTCAGCAAGCACCCCCTGGCCAGGCCGGTGGGCCTCCCTGGGGATCCCCTTTCCTGGCGGTGGGAGGTACCCTCTGAGCCAGAGCCCTGGGCTGTAGGCCCTCGGACAGGTGCAGGGGGCTGGTCAGGGTGCTACCCTGTGGCCTTTTCATGCCCTGGGACAGTGAGAGCTGCCTGGGGCCTCCACTGCCCCAGCCGGGAGACCTGCAGGACAGATGAGGCATCGGGACCCCTGACACCCCAGCCCTGGTGCGCTGGAGCATGCGAAGGCGGGAGGGGGTGGGGCGTGGTGGCTGCGCAGCTGTGCCAGCTGAAATCTCTGGGCTCTTCTGAAAAGCAGCCAAGCCTCAGCAGGGGGCATGCCCTGCAGACCCCTCCCCGACCACTGGGTTATCTGGAGCGAGTCCCAGACGCTGTGCCAGGAGGGTGAGGGCTTCACGAGTCTGTGAACAGGGCCTGGAAGCAGTTGGAGCTGCAGCCCTGGCCCTGTGGCTCCGGTGGTCGGAGGTTCGTCCTGAAACAGCAGGGCTGCGGCTTCGGTCCCCAGTCAGGGCGCACGGGTTACCCAAGGAGTGCCTTGCAGGGGACACCAATTGATCCTCTCTCTCAAAATCAATTTACTTTTAAATTTAGGCTGCAATGGTAACTATGTGTAGGAACATAATGGTCAGTGGACTGTCACCGGGTTCGGGACCGTCACCACGCTTCCTGGAGTGGGTTTTACTGGGATCCCACCCCTTTGTGGCCAGCGTCCCTCCCCACCCCTTCTGGGCAGGGTCAGCCATGCCCTTCGTTCCAGTGTCCCTCCCTTCAGACGTGACCCCTTGCTCTTTTCTCAAATTTCCAAAGGCCGGCCAATAGCTCTGGATTTGGCTGGGGAGACAATAGGTGTGCAGTGTGGACGAGGTGGGTGTCCTGCATCTCGGGGTGTGGCCAGGTCTGAGGTGGCCATTGGCTGGAAATGCAGGGCCTGAAGCTAGTCTCCTAGGCCCCCTGGGCAGGTGTGGGGCTCAGGTAGTGGGTGGGGCCTGGCTGTGGGACTGGCACGCCGCCCGGGAAGGGCTCTAAGTGCCTGGTTCTGCCAGGGTTCAGGGCCAGCACCTGGGCTGAAGGCCCTGGTGGGAAGCTCAGTGACGCTGGAGGGGGAGGGGAGTGACAATGGTCACTGGGAAGGCTGCTGCTTCTCTCGGGCCCCAGGCAAGTGGAAAAGGGAGCAAGTTCGAGTAAAATGTCAGAGGAAGACAAAAACGACGATAGCTCACCTATTTTCAGACAGTAAAGAACAAAGCAGAAACAAACTCATATGGAGAACAGACTGATGGTCGCCCGAGGGGAGGGGAGGGGGAGGGGGTCTGGATGAGCAAGGCGAAGGCAGTGGGAAGGACGATTTGGCTGTCACAGGCCGGCCCCCAGAGCCGCAGAGCTCCGCGCTGGGAGTACAGTCAGCAATGCCGCCGTGAGAACCCTGTGCGGTACCAGGCGGGTGCTGGGCCGGGCGGGGACTCAGTAAAACCACGCCACTGCTAACCGCCGTGCCGCACGCCTGAAACGAACACCAAACAGTTCTCAGTGGCAACTGAGGTTGGAAGGGGAAAAGAAACAGCGGATTCCAGAAACTGGCTGTGTCCTGCCTCAAAGCTGCTGTGGGTCGGCTCACCTGTGCGGCTCACCATGGCTCAGCGGGCGCTTCCCCAGCCTCCTCCAGCCAGGCCCATTGTGCAACCCTCCCTGGACCAGGACCCAGGGGAGAAAGTGCCCCGTCTGGTTAGGCAATTTGGCAGGGATTGGCCTGGCCGGGGACCAGTGCAGGGCAGAGAGCAGAGGGTGGGGTGAAGGAGGTGTTGGGGCACTGGGGAGGGCAGCGGGCAGAACCACCCCCCCCCCCCCCCCCGTGGCTTCCTGGGACGGCACAGCCCCAGCCTTCGGTCCAAGTTCTCTGGCCCCCACCTGCCCGCCCTCTGCCCGCAGGGTGCAGCCAATTAGCATTTCACGGGTCAGCCCGGGACTTTTTTTTTTTTCCTTAGAGTATGTTTACTAAAGCCTTTTCCCTTTTTTTTTTTAGAGTATGTTTACTAAAGCCTTTTTTTTTTTTTTTAAGAGTATGTTTACTAAAGCCGGGGACGGGAAATGGGGAAGGGCACAGGAGAGAGGCAGAAGCAGGAGAGAGACCAGGTGGGGCTGCCTTAGCTCACTGAAAAGTCAGAGAATGGGGCTTTCGGGTTCTCACAGCCGCTGACGGCCCACTGCTCCCCTGGTTGCAAGTCTTGTGGGGACCCTTAGAGTTTAGAATGTGCTGCCTGTGGGGGATGAATGGGGACAGGGAAGTCACAGATGTGCTCCCAGGAGGGAGAACACCACCCCCAGGAGTTTTTCTTAAAGAAAGCCGATGCTGACCTGGCTGGTGTGGCTCAGTGGGTTGCGTGCTGGCCTGTGAACCACAGGGTCACTGGTTCGATTCCCAGTCGGGGCACGTGCCTGGGTTTCTTTCGGGCCAGGTCCCCGGTGAGGGGGCGCGTGAGAGGCACCCACACATTGATGTTTCTCTTCCTCTCTCCTTCCCTTCCCCCTCTCTAAAAAATAAAATCTTTTTTTTTTTAAAAAGAGACCTTTTACAAAAAGCTGCACAATAAGTATTGGCTGTCAAGTAATTTCAGCAAGGGCACGGGGAAGATTCCGTGGGAAAGCGGTCCTTTCAACAGGCTGTGTGGACGACTGAGCAGAGCCTTACAAAAGAGCAACTTTGGACCCTACCGCACGGGTGCAGAAGTGAACTCTGCACAGACCGGAGCCAAACAGCGGCTCTTGGACTACCAGACGTGGAAAAACGAGCAAACCGCCCAATGAGAATGCGCAGAGCTCAGGAGGCCGGAGGCCGCCGCCCTGTGCCCCTGGACTGGCCCCCGCTTCTGGTCCCTTCCTCAGTCACACCCTCGGTTGTAGGTCAAGGCCTACACACCATCTTTGTGGGTGTCATTTTGCCTCGTCCTGTGGGTGACAGCTTCCTCCCTCAACAGTCCCTTCCCTCGGGTTGGGGGCCACCCGAGTTGCGGGCTCAGAGGCTGCAGCTTCCCTGGAGGAACTTCTTGGGGCCCACTGACCTTCTGCAGGGTCTCGGGTTTTATAGCTGCGGAGTCACGCCCAGGTGTAGTAATGAATGCCCAGGTGTAACTTCTTTGTGAAAGGCTTCTCTGTGCCCCAAGCCCGCCCTCTCCGTTGTCCTGTGCATCTGGTGAGCTGTGGAGCCCGAAGTGAGACCTCTCCAGGGGTATCGACCCTCTCTCCCTCCCTCCCGGCCAGACAAAACCTCCTTAACCCTCTGCAATCGGATCCCTGCCACCGGGCCGGGCCGTGTCCCCTCCTCAGTCTCAAACACAGAAAAGAAGCTGCAGGCTGCATCTCTCTGGGCGTTTGAGGTCAGGCACCGAGGCTCTTGGCATTAGTCATGGCTCAAATAAACTCAGGGAAATTCTCTGCGGGTTGGACATCACGTCCACCTGCCGTTTCCACCCGCACTGCCCACTCCCCCACCGCCAAAGGCTGGGTAGGTGTTCAGGCCCCAGGGCACCCCTGATTCCTGAACCCAGAATTTCAGTCACAGCCAGGATCAGCCACACGGCCAGCTGGCTGGTCACTTCTTCCTGAGGCAGGTGTCCCTTTGATAGCCGTCAGCCCTCCCCTGGAGAAGGTTCTCTGTCCCAGAAGGGTCCCCCCAAGAGGGCCCTTCTCCAGGGCAGTCTTTGTTCTCCACACCTGTTATCCGCTCGAATTGCTTTCCTCTCCGCCCTCGGTGTGGCCCCTCAGCCTTCCCGCCAGGGCTTGTGGCCACGTGGGGTTGGTCCCATTGTCTCTAGTCTGTTTCCTGGCTCTTTAAGGACCCGCCTAACACCCCGGCCCTTTGTTCCCACAGAGTCCGCTCCCTGCGGTGGCTTTGTGTCGCTCTGCGAGCGCCAGCGGCTGATTGGAGGAAGTGCCTCTAATTCTGCTCGAGTGCCCTTCCCTGGGGCTGATTTTCCCCAGACTGGGTGCTCGCTCTGTCCCCGCAGGCTGGGGCTTTGTTTCCATTTCTTTCTCCTCCCCCCACCCTCCTGAATGGGCTCAGGCTGCGGGTGTCCCTTTTCCTTTCCTTCTTCCTGTTTCTGGCCAACCGCACGCACCCAGTCGCTCTGTCTGAAGCAGTTCAGGGCCCCGGCTCCTCTGGGGTTTGGTGACCTGCTGCCCCTCCCCCAGCCCAGGGCGAAGTGGGGACCAGAGAGGGAGCCGCCCTCCCAGTGGGCCTGCCCCCCGGCCCAGGCCACGTTCCCGCCCAAAGCTCAGCGTCACTGGCTCCCCGGAGCCGGTGGACCGAGAGAGGGTCGTGCTGCCCGAGTGACCAGGGTGGGGAGACCTGGAGGGCTGGGTGGGGCAGGGCCGAGTTCTCTGGAGTCAACGGAGGACCCACAGCCCTGCCCGGGCAGAGCTGTGACCGCAGCCCCGGGAAAGAATGTGGAGCCACGGCCCCAGACCGGCCCCCACGGCCAGGATTTGTCAGCACCAGCCAGCTCCCCTAACTTCTGCCTCTGCTCCCAAAGCCAAACCTGCTCCTCCTGAACCCCTCCTAGGGTCGGCCCACTCCTAGTTGGCAGCCCGTGGCTTCCCCAGGCCCCAACTGGCTACGCCTGGGCCCCCTTTTCACTCAGAAGCCTCCCCCTCCTCTGCCTGCTTTGAGTCTCTGCCAAAACACAAGTGACAGTGGCCACTTCCCTGCTACAAGGGCTCTGAGTACAGGCCTCCGCTCCCTGCTGGGGGTCGCAGGTTCACACCCAAGGCGCCGCCCGCAGGTTTCACAGGTGGAGGCTCTGCCCATCAGTCCCTCGGTGGAAGGGAGAGATCCCGCTCGCAACCTCCCCCGGGAGGCAGCAGGAGCTCAGCTCCGAAGTGAACACTGAAAGGCCAGTCACATCCATGGCCAGAGATGCGAAGGCCGAAGCAAACAGTGAAAAAGCTGAAGGAGGCCCCGTACGGAAAGTGCCGGGCCCCGTGACCATGCAGGGTCCTGGTCAGCAGGACTTCAGAGTCAGGAAAGGGCAGGCGTGCCGCCCGTACACACGGGAGGGGACCCCCAGGACCACCCCCATAGCAGCGGGGAGAGCGCTCGGCACAAGTTAAAGCCCGTTCGTGGTGTTTAAAAACCTCCCTGGAGAGAAAAACAATTCCTGGACCTGCTACAGGGCACCCCCTTAAAGAGGTAGAGTCACACCAGGCAGGGCTAATAAATAAAAATCTAAAAAAGCACTAAAGCTGTGCATTGCAAAATATTCTGTTAACACACACAGACACAAACGACAGACCAGAAAAAACACTTGCCGAGCACATGATGGAAAGGCCCGAGCGCCTTAGTTACTCGCTCCTGCAAATTACTGGGGTGCGCACGCCATGCACAGGTGGTGGGCGGGATTATGGGACTGTACACCTGAAACCTGTGTAAGTTTATGAGCCAGTCTCACCCCAGTACATCAATTAAAGATAATACAATAAAACCCACCCTCTTAACCATGTCAAACAAAGAGGAGAACAACCTAAGAGAAAGGTGGGCTGACTGTTCATCGTCTGTGCGCCCGAGACCCTGCGCCCTCCAGGAGCCTCTGCGTTAGGTGGCACAGTAGCTGGGGTAAACTGGCTGGGGGAGAGGAAGCGCGTTGGCTCACAGAACTTAAAGGCTTGGGGATCTGGCTTCAGGTCTGGCTCCCTCCAGGTGCCTCACCCAGTCCTCTCTTCTGTCCCAGCCTGGCTGCCCTCGGCGTGGCTTCACTCCCAGGCTGCCTCTCCTCAAGCCGTGGCCGAGTTCCGCCAGCTCGGAACCCACGGGGCCGGGAGGAAGGGGCCTGGAAGACATTTCACCAACCCCACTGAGCACCTGAGCAGTTTGCCCACCTGAGTTAAACGCAGGTTGGCCAGCGGAGCCTGGGTGTTCAGCCCCTCAAGACTGAGTGGGGGCAGAGCCCCCAACAGCAAAACCAAGACATCATTGACAGAAAAGTGGGGGAAACTGGGGAGCTCTGCCTACCACCGCCCGGTCCGAAAGCTAAGACCGCTCTGGGTCCTCTCCTGCCGGAAGGACTTGTTCTTTTGCCTAACGATGGGGAGTGTCTGCTGTGTGCCCTAAAACTCCGAGCTCGTCCTCCCGGGGCCTTCAGGCCTGGACTCTCATCGCAGATTGCAGGAAGGGGGCGGGGCTGGCTGGCCCAGGCTGAGTGAGCCCCTGCCCCACCCATCTTGTCTGTGTCCTGCTGGGAAGGCGGCCCTGGCGGAGCTGGGCTGTGTCTTCTGTGTCCCTGCAGCCACAGGCCTGCGCAGCTGTGCTCACGGCCGTGTGCCCAGTGAGTGAGCGGGCAGGTGAGGGAAGCACTGGATGGGAGAAGCAGTGGGTGGGTCCGCCTGGCAGGCTAGCCGCCCGAGAGAAGCATGTCACTCCCCGAGTGGCCACTGGGTGGCAGCCAGGTGACGCTGATGGCCAGGAGGGCCAGTTGTCACCAATGAGGAGGTGACCTGTGGCTGCAGGCGGGGCCTGGCAGGGACCTCCCGGGGTGGAAGGAGCGAACAGTAAGGGTGGACAGCAGCGATTCCAGGGTGGCCGGGAACAATAATGGTCTGCAGAGCACACTGGGAAACTCTGAGGCCCAGGTCCGGTCCCAGCGGAGGAGCCGGCACCAGGGAGCCTCAGAGACGGGGCGGCTAGCGGGGCGGCCTGGGATCGCAAGCTTCATTCAGGGCAGTGTGCCCTTCGCCCTGTGGCTGCCCGAACTGGAGGCTCCCGGCCTGACACAGACCTGCCCCTGCTTTTGGGAGCCCGGGGCAGACAAGGGAGGAGGGGCCGGGCGGGCACACAGGGTGACGTGTGATGGCACTGGAGGGGTGTGCGGGTCTGTGTGGCCTGAGCCAGGCTGAGGATGAAGGAAGAGTGAGTCCAGACCCTGCCCCAGTTTGTCCTGCCTGCAACTGGGGGCTTCTTCAGCCCCCCGGAAGCCAACTGAGTGCAGCTCTTTTCCAGGAGACAGCACCAGGCCCCATGAGGGTTACCTGGAAGCCCTGGACACCTCCCCCTTGTCTGTCCTCTCTCCCCAGCACCCCAACACTGAGAGCCCCCAACACTAGTGGGCATGGGAGGACCCAGCACCACTGACTCCTTCGGCCCCCAGAGCCACACCGTGGCAGGGAGGAGCCAGCGATTAGTTCTCTGGGGTACCTGCCTCCCAGGACAGGTCCGGGATCCCAGGTGAGCCCCAGAGCCTGTGCTACTGCAGGCCTGGGCCCTGCGGGCTCCGCAGGCTGCCCCTCCTGGGGTTGTGTCCGTCAGGCTCAGGCCAGACCCGGCCCTTTCCTGTCCCGGTCCACTTGTGCCTCCAGCCACCTTGCCTTGAGTTTCCGACGTCACATGGCCGGCAACAGCCCCGCCGACGTGGCCCATTTCCAGACACCGGACTCATCGGTGCCGGCAGGAGCCGTAAGCCCGCTCCCTGGGGATTGCTGAATGCCGAGCACGCCTGCCCTGTCCAGCCCGGGAGTCGGCTGTCCTGTGCCTGTGGGGGCCTGCTGCTCCCCCCGGGGGAGGGGCTCGCGGTCTGTGACCCAGTGGGCGTTGTGGCCAAGAATGAAGCAGGACCCGACGGGCACCGCCTCCCCCGCATCGGACGTCTTTCAGAATCTTTTATTGTGCTGGAATACAATAAAATACAATGAAGAGCCCTGGCAGGTGTGGCCCAGTGGACTGAGCGCCAGCCTGCAGGGCAGAGTGTCGCCGGTTCAATCCCCGGTCAGGGCACAGGCCTGGGTTGTGGGCCAGGTCCCTGGGGGGCGGCACGTGGGAGGCAGCCACACACTGGCGTTTCTCTCCCTCTCTTCCTCCCTCCCTTCCCCTGTCTCTAAAAATAAATAAAATCTTTAAAAAATATATAACGAATAGTGTAATAATATAAATATGTAATGAACCTGAACATGGGCCACCTCACTTTATTGTACGTCAGAGACACTGCCTGTCCATCCAGGTCAGGCCGACCCCACCCCCGCCCTCGAGAGCAGGCGATGCGCGAAGGGCTGGACGGTGGCTGGCGCGGTGGGTGCTGCAGCATGCTACAGTCAGGTGCGGCGTGTTTCGCCCACATGCTACCGCATACTCGGGAGCCCGCGGTGCAGGCGTCACCGCGATCGCGCGGGGCAGCCCGGACCGGCGTGGGATTGGCTCACTGCGACATCGCTGCATCGAGGTCTGCATCCCAGGCCGCAGCACCTCCGGGTGCTCAGCACCGTGCGGTGACACAGAACCCGCCCTCTCCCCATTCCCGGGCGCCCCGTGGTGCCATAGCGCATTCACATTGGTGTGCGGCCGCCAGTCCTCACTGTGCATTTCCAGAACCTTCTCATTTTCTGAAACAGACCTGCTCTGCCCCAGGACACACTCAATCCCCACCCCCTCCCCCGCCTGGCACGGCCATCTTCTTTTGGTCTCCCCAGGTCCTACCCCTCCAGCTCCGTCACATATGTGGGCTCCCCCCGCATCCGCCCTTTGTCGCCGGGCACAGTGACCCCACGCTGGAGCAGGTGTCAGAACACCCTGCCTTTTCCAGGCTGACTCCCGTCCCATCATCGCATGGGCGGCCACGCTGTGTCCGTCTGTGTCTGCGCTGCGCCCGGGAGCAGATGTCTGTCTGAGCCCTGTGTCCCAAGTCTGAGGGCGACCCCAGCCTCTGCCTTTCGCACTGCCCCCCACGGCAGGTCGGCTCAGAGCCTTCTCTGTAGTTCTGGAAAGATCCGAGGGGTCCCACTGTCCGGGCTGCAGCGGCCTGAGACCAAGCGGGGCTGAGGTATCAGTGAGGGGTCACCCACTCCTGACCTTTTGGGGTTGGAGGTCAAGCAGCCCCCTCACAGCCCTGGCACCCCCGCCCTGTGCGGTCCCCCCCACCCCATAAGTACAGGCTGCGGCTGTAAGTACAGGCAGAGGAATCTGCCCTCTGGCTTCAGGAGCTATCACTCCAGAGACGCTGCCCTGGTGGCTGAACGCGGGTCCCGGGCTGCGATGGCGGGTGCCACAGCTGTGCGGCTTCACTGACAGCGGTTCTCACCTCACAGTCCAGGAGTCTGGTTCTGAGGAGCAGGTGTGGGCAGGGTGGTCTCCCCAGGCCCCCCCCCCCCCCCGAGTATGCACGGCCATCCTTTCCCCACGTCCTCAGACCTCTGTCCCTCCACCTGTGTCTGTCCTGAGGCCCTCTTTCCTTCAGGACAGCGGTCAGCTGAGATCAGGGCCCACCCTAACGATGCAGGTTACCTGAATCGCCCGTGTGAAGGCCCCTCCTCCAAACGTAGACTTGTCCTGTGGGGCTGAGGGCCAGGCCTTCGCTGTGCATGTGGGGGACACAGTCAGCCCGGAGCAGGGGCCTCCGGCTCTCACTGCAGCCCTGAGTGGCTACTGGCTGACCGACTGGAGCTTTCTGTGAGGCTTCGGGCCACCGATGCCCAGATGCCCAGTCCTTCAGGCTGCTGTTCCCCGAGTTACCCCCCAACCTCTGGGAAGGGTGCCAGGGTCCTGTCCTCCGTCCCGCTGGCTGCCTCTTGCCCCAGGCCACCCTCACGGTCATTAGGCCCTGCAGAGTTGCACTGGGTAGCACCCAGCTGGCTCGCTCGAATCAGGCCCTCAGAAGGATGGTGGAGGCAGGAGGGACCCCGGGACCTCCAGCTTCGAATGGTGCCAGGCTTGGATCAATGACGAAGGAGGGGCGGGGGGCCAGTGCCACTGGCAGGGGACAGGAGGGAAGGGACACAGAGCAGGTAGCAGGACAGGAGGCCCCTTAGCCGGGAACTCAGGGTCTGGAGGGAACAGACAAGCCACAGGCCCCACCTGAGCCGCCAGGCTGGGAGGCGAGCACGGGGCAGGGCAGGGGGCCGTCCAGGGATACAGGGCTCCTGGCTCCTGCAGAAGGAGCCAGACCAAGGGGGGAGGGGGTGTCGATGACTCTGAGAGAGATGAGGAGGGTCCCACGGGATTTCCAGGGCTGGGGTGAGGACCCGTAAGCAACTGAGGGAAGTTAAGCCTGGAACTGTGCTGAGTCAGACTCACCCAGAACCACAGACCCATACGGGTCTTCTCACTCCTTCCCACCCCTCTCGGCCCACAGCCCCTGATGGCTCCCCTGTGCCCCAGTGGCTCCTGAGACAGGCCTTGCTCTTGTGGCCACACCTTCTGTCTGTTGAAAATCTCTGACCCGCACGCTTCTCAAGGTCAACTTTTCTGTCTGTAAATCGCACTTCAATCCATCTGACTTTGAAGACTGCCTGCCAACTTAACACACACATGTGGGGATAAACGAGGGTGTCGGGGAGGGTGTGCCCAGCAGCTCTTGAACCCTGCTGGTAGGACTGTGACTTTGCACAGCCGTCCTGAAGAGCAGAGGGGCGGGGCACACAGCCCGACAAGGCAGCGGTCCCCCCACTCCCCGGTAGGAAAGGCCCCAAGAGTGTGCTGGGGTGGGGGCACCTGAGCAAGGCGGGTTTCCCACGGCCTGGAGCATCTCGAGGCGAGTCGGCGGACTGAGCCTGGGGACCCGCACAGATGAGCGTCGAAGCCTCACCCTGAGCCGAAGAGCCCGCTGTCTGCAGTTGGCACCCCGTGCCCTTGGGAAGGTCCAGCTGCTGTGACGCACCGCTTCCACAGTCACAGGTGTCACAGGTGTGGGAGTGCTGGGAGAGACCCAGGCCAGAGGGAGTTGGGGCTGCGGGGAGGCTGGGTGAGCGTCAGCGCTCTGGCTTTTTAAATTACTGTTACTGATTTGACAGAGAAAGAGAGAGAAACATTGATCTGTTTTGCTCATCCATGCATTCATTGGTTGACTCCTGCATGTGCTCCGACCTGGGATCAAACCCGCAGCCTTCCTGTATCTGGAAGACGCTCTAACTGAGCTACCCATGCGGGCAACTGATACTTTGTATACTTTTGTTTGTCTGAAATGTTTCACAATATTTTTAAAAGAAACTATCTAAAACAAATACAAATACATAACAGGTTAAGAAGCACAATTGCCAGTGATAAAAATAGTCAGGGGCGCCCTGGCTGGTGTGGCTCTGTGGATTGAGCGCTGGCCTGAGAACCAAAGGGTCACTGGTTCAATTCCCAGTCAGGGCACAGGCCTGGGTTGTGGGCCGAGTCCCCGGTAGGGGGTGTGTGAGAGGCATACAGAGACGTTTCTGTCCTCTTTCTCCCTCGTTTCCTCTCTCTCTAAAGGAAAATATACCTTTAAAAAAATAATAGCCGTAAAGTAAAACTTTGAAGCTTCTGCACTCTATCTCCTCATCCTGCTTTATTTTCCCTCCCAGCCCTCATCAGAACCCGCTGCTATGGTCAGCATGCTTTGTCCCGTCCGTTCCTGTCTGCTATCACCTGCCCCCGTCTACACCGGCGCCCGGCACACAGTCGGCGCTCAGTCAGACCTGTGCTGTTGGCATGGTCTCCACTCCCCAGCGGCCCAGTCGGGACGGGCTTCCCAGTCCAGGGCACCATGTCCTTCTTCGGGCTCACAGGCCCAGGCTCACACCCTCACGGTGGGAAGGTCGCTGTGGAGGCGTGGCGCGCTGGGAGCACCCGTCCACCTGGGGGCACCTGGCCATCTGGGGGCGCGTGCTTGCGTTTCTGACGGAAACGCCGCTCGGCTCACCTCTGAGCCAGTCATTTTAAGTTTCTCCTGGCCCCGTTCACAAAGTAAAGAGGAATGGGCAAAGTTAGTTTTCGCAATGCTTTTTGTGGGCCCCTGTGTGGGAAAGAGCGTTTCAGCGTGTGGCCGGCGCACGAATGACCGGTGGGCAGCTGTGTGCTCTGCTGTTTGGACTCAGCCTTCAAACTGCAGCTTTTACCCTGCAGAGCCCGGCTCCCTTGGGGCCGCCCGGCTCTGCCAGCGTCCCCAGTCTGCCCTCGCCCGAGGCAGGGTGCCCTGGGGATGGTGTGCCTGAGGGTGACAGCCAGGTGTCCTGCTGACCACGCTCGTGCCGGGAAACCTGCTTCCTCCAGAACCGCCGGTACCTTGTGTTTACCCTGCTACTCTGACCTCTCAGCATGAGGCCACTCGCTGCCGCGTTCTTTCACTGGTCGTCTGTTTGCTGTTTCTTTGCCTGAGCACGCTTCAGGTTATTCTCCTGGGCTGGAACCCCCCCGCGGGAGTGCCGGGCCGCCCCCCTCGTCCTCTTCCCTCGTTTTGGTCTCCAGTGCCTCGTGCTGTCTTGCGAGAGAAGTCCTCGGCTTGTCCTCCCGCCTGTCCACCGCGTTTTGAACCCTGAAGACCGTGCATCTCGATTTCGGAGGGCTCTTTCTCACTCTCTGCCTGCTCTCCGAAGTGCCCACGTGGGTGGGAAGGGTCCCTCATCTTTCCCATCTCTCTAAGGCCAGCTGTGTCGTTAAGATTTTTCTGGAATTTTCTTCCGTTCCCTGAGCCAGTCAGTTCCTCCAGTGTCCTCGTCTCTGCTGGTTCTCAGTCTCTCGACTGTGTCTGGGGCCCTCGGTGTCGTTGGTGGGGTGCCAGAGTGCAGCTTGGTGCCCGTAGGTGTGGGGTGCTGGATTCCTGCCGCCTGTGAATGGTGGGTCTGGCCTGAGGGGCCCACGCAGCGACGTAACAGGACCTCTTCAGAGAACGAAACGCCTGCGCTGTAGCTCGTTCCGAGGAGAGCCGGAGAAAACTGCATCGAAAGCAAGGAGTCAGGGCACAGTCAGGGGACCCAGGCGCAGCGGCCTGCGGCGCCACCAGCAGCTGGGCCTGGGGCACCATCTCTTCCCTCTGCCTCCGTCCCTGCAGTTCCCCAACCCCGGTCCCTTTGCCCTGGTTTCTGCTAGCACTGCCCGTCTGCCCCCCCAGAACACGAGGGTGGGGTCTGTGGTCCCCCAGGCTGGCAGGCAGGCAGGTGCCAGGCCTTGGGGGCAGCGCCAGCTCCAGAACGTGGTGGAACACCCCAGCCCCCAGGGCAGACAGTCGGAGCCTGCACTGGGAGGGCTGGGGGTGAAGCAGGTGGAGGGGGCAGCTCTGCACCCCAACCTGCCCTGGAGCACAGGGGCCAGCACACCTCCAGGGCTGCCACCCCCAACAGGATCCTTGGGGATCAGCAGAGGGCAGCGCCCCCCTGGTTCCTGGGTGCCCAGGCTGCTCTGTGGGAAGGCCCAGCCCTCTGCGTTCCCAGTCCCGCTCTGTTTACATGTTATGAATTCGGTTATGTAAATAGAGGCGGCCCTGCTCAGGGAAGGAGCCCCCATCCCGTCAGCCCCCTTCCCCTTCTGCTCCCCACTGCAACCCCAGGTTTCAGGCGCTGCCCTTACCCCACCACTTGGCGCTTCCACAACCCTTTCCACTGGGCCCCCACCCCACCGTCCACTGCCTCCCCCAGGCTGTTGGGCCCGGGCCCAGCTGGAGCTGTCCTGGGGTAGACACAGTCCAGAGAAGGGAAGGCCACCCAGTGGGGACCACCCGGCTGCTCAAACCCTCACGGCCACCTGGAGGTGGTCCCGGACACCCCACTCACTGGTGGAACCCACCAAGGCTGGACGGAACTTCTACACTGAGCCAGACCTGTGCTGGCCACAGGGGTGCGCCGTCTCCCGAGAGGCGGGGGCAGCTGGAGGAGGGGTGCGCAACAGGGACAGGGGACGGGAGGGAATGGTCTTTGGGCACACGCTGGGGAGGCCCCTCCCCCACCCAGCGCCCTGCCATTGCGCTGGCAGCCTTTCTCCCGGCAGGACCCAGCTCCCTGACCTTTGCCTCTGACCTTTGCCTTCTGGCCATCCCCTGAACTGACACAGAAAGGCCACTCTGGGGGCAGGGCTTCAGGTGCATGGTAAGAATGGGGGTCTGGAGCGCACCCCCAGGTGTGCCCCTCCTCCTGGGGCTTCAGAGGGTGGCTGGACAGAGGTGTGCTAAGGAACCAGCCACCTGTGGGCGGCAGGGCCAGCACTGGCTCTGCCCTGGGGCTGGAGGGCAGGGCGCCACAGGAGGGGCCATGGGTTCTGATGCCCCTAAAACAGAAGGGGAGTTGGGAGAGGGGCCCCCGAGACGAAGGACAGCGAGCAGGGAGTCCCAGGCGGCAGTGGCCAGAAGGTGGCTGACAGGGCAGAAGAGGCCCAGACCCCACCAGGGGGACGCAGGGGGAGAATCGGGATGTGGAGGCTTCAGGGCCACTGCCAGGCGTCCCTGGGTTGAGG
>NC_071395.1:113092303-113201179 GCF_022682495.2 Desmodus rotundus
AGCAATCTTTCGTCAAACGTGGCAGTGGGGCGGAGCACCCGTCGAGGGGCGGAGCTGCGCCTGTGCATCCGAAACCCCGCGTGTTGCATTCTTACTGGACCGCGTATCCGTGACTGGCACCGCCCTCCGGCTCCTGGGCTGACGCCACTTCCGGCGCGCGTGAGACTCGTGAGACTTTTGAGGCTCGCGCCTTGGGGCGTCTCGAGGTGGGATGCGGCTCGCAGCTCGCCGGCCTTGGCGGTCCGGGGCGCTCCCGGCCGCGGCCGGTGGGACAGGGTGGGCTGCGGGACTTGCGCGGAGCGAGGCGGAAGAAATTAGGCTGGTCCTCCTAAAGGTCCAGAAACGAGGAAATGGACCCTTGGCCCCGCGCAGATGTTGCGCAAGTGCTGGAGCCTGCAGCGGGCGGAGAGGACTCTGGCGCCCGCGCGGGCGAAAGGCCCCATGGACTACACTCTCCCTTCCCCTCGGCTGCCGAGGCCTCGGAAGGCATCTCGGGCGCTGAGTAGCAGCAGAAGTAGGGCGGGCCGCACGCAGCTCTCTCCCGACGCGCGCTGTGCAACGGGTGGTCGCCACTGCCACCAAGGCAGTGTACCGACCGCCGGTGTGAGACGGGCCCTGAATTTAATGCACACTGGATCGGGGTAGTACGGGGAAAGGGTCACACGATATTCCGTTAGTGATCTTTATATTGACATATCGAGGTGTGTTTATTTTTTTTTTTAACATGGCTCCGCGGAAATTTAAAATAACACGTAGCTCGCATATTCTGCTAAACGATGGGCTTTAGGGGGATCCGCTCCTCGGTGCTCACCGCCTTCACCCCTTTCCACCACTTCAGAAGCTTTCCCCTTTATTTGTAGTCACTTCCTCCTTTGTGAACTGCCGCCGCTTTAAGACTCATTAATTTAATAACGTCGGGGGAAGAGGAAACACTCCCACATTAAATGTACACATTGACTGACGTCCTGATTTCAGAAATGGGGAAACAAAAACAAGATGCTTTCCTACTTTTGAGAGTTTGCACTTGTTAATACGTTGCTCTCTGCTATGTGGGGCTCCTTCAACTAGAAGACCAATTGATAAAGGTCACAACCGGCTTCCTTCCCCTACTTCCAGTAGAGAAGGGTCACCCCGAAGTGGCTGTACCTGCTGGGGTACCTGCCTGCTTCCCAGGGGTGACTTCACAGGAGCTGGAACTTTCTGCATAGAAGGGCTACGAGCATTTGCCTCCACTGCAGCTCTGTGGGGCACAGGTGGGGATTTCCTCTCCGCTGCTCCAACTCCCAAAGCTGCTGTGGTTGCAATGACCTGGTTTTATAGACCACAGTTTGGGACCTGAAATGAGGGACATTGTACCATATCTCTGCGCGGCTTGTATTGGCCTCGTGCAGCAAAGTGGGTTCTCAAAGCTGGGGGAGGCCTGAGATCTTGTCTCGGGTGGATGGTCACTAGCTGGGTGAGGGAGCTCTGGAGCTGTGTCCAGCCCTCAAGACACAGCCAGGTTCACCGAGTACCTCAGCAGGCCTCACCCCTAGGGGAGGGAGGGCTGCAGTTCCCCCTTGTGCTCTGGCCCTGAATTGGAAGTGCCTTTGGAGGTCGGGGCCACCCCCCTCGTGGCTGGGGCTGTGACATCTCACTGGACTGGCACAGCTGCTTCA
The DNA here is from genome assembly GCF_022682495.2 of Desmodus rotundus. Taxonomy (NCBI): domain Eukaryota; kingdom Metazoa; phylum Chordata; class Mammalia; order Chiroptera; family Phyllostomidae; genus Desmodus; species Desmodus rotundus. The sequence goes on from NC_071395.1 coordinate 113,093,962, forward strand.
GGATGTCCCCCAGGAGTCTCATGCCCAGAGAAAGTGCCCATTAAACATAGGTTGAACTCTTGAGCGTTTAGGTGTTTCGATAAATACTCTCAAAAATAGTCCTCAGGATGAAACCGTTCCTTTCTCACCCACAGTTGGGTTGGAGACACTGAGAGGTGACCAGCAGGCTGGTGGACACTCAGAGAGTGCTCACCTGGCTGCCAAGGGACAGCTCCTGCCTGCAGGTCCTCTGCATTGGGGGTGGGGACTTTGTCTCTGGCACACTTGGGCCTGGTGGGAGCAGCCCTGGGAAGTGTGGCCCTGGTGGACCTCTGACATGGGCCTCGAGTGCAGAGTGGACCATGCTTGGCATGGAGAAGATTCTCTTCAGTCTCAGTGACTGGTGATTAGGTGGTCTTGTAGAGGGCCCTAATCTGGTGACTAATGGGAACCCCCTTAGTGGAAGAAGGGTCCATCTGGGGGTGGCTGGGGAAGCAGAAGCTTGGGAGGTGACCACAGGCTCTTGCTCACTGCGGTGGGGAGGCTAGGCCTAGGAGCACCAGGTTGGACGGGGTCAGGGTGCAACCAGGAAGATCACGTTAGACTTGGGACCTGAGAGACACGTCATGCAGGTTCTATAGGTGCCACCTCATGTTGCCCTGCACCGGGGGAGGAGCCAGAACAAAGTCCTGGTTGTTGGCATTGTGCCTGTACAACTTGGCATTTGGGGTCTGAGTTCACATGGCTACTGAAAGCCGAAAAAAATCAAGGAACAAAAATAGAGGAGCTTTTGGCCTGATGGAGCCTCACAAGACCCTCGCCCAAGAAGCTGAACCGCCAACTCACAGGTTGCCCGAGCCTGGCCTCTCCAGAGGCAGGGACTCGGGTGTCCAGGTGGCTGCATCTGACTTCAGTGGACGAGGCCTGAACTGGCAATCTTAGGGCCTCCCTGCCCAAGTCTGTCCCACTGGGTCTGGGGCAGGCAGCTCTGGGAGAGGCCCAGAAGGGTCCTCACCTCTGTGGACTGAGAGCCAGAGGCCCAGGCTGCTTCCTGGGGCTGCTCTTGGCCTGTGTCTGGGCCAGCGGCTGCAGGAAGTGTCCTTTTGTCCTGTCAGCCAGCACAGGACCCAGCCTGTAGGATCCCATAGGGGCCCCGGTGAAGTTGGAGGTGACCAGCCCTGTGGGAGCCATCCTGGCTCGGGCCTGTGGCCACTGACCTGTGGAGCAAGAGAGCATCTCCGAGCCTGCCCCTGCGGGCAGGGCTCACCTAATAAGCACTAGGAAGAGGAGCAGGCTGGAGTGGGTGGCCAGGGCAGCAACGTCCTGGTCCCCAGCCTAGGTAACACAGAACCAATTTGACCGGCTCAAGACCACAGAAAGGGCAGACTTCAAAACTCAAGTCAGTCCAGCAAAAGGAGTTTCTGGAGCCACCCTGCCTGGAGCTCAGGTTTCCCATCGGCACTTTTCCACCCCAGAGCTGGTGAGGGCCAGCTGGAGGCACCATTTCTACCCTCCCCATTCCACCTTTGCCACCCCCCTGCCCACTCTCGCACCCCGGCCTCGAGTTCCACAGCTCAGGGGTGCAGGTTTCCCGGCACTGGCTGCCCCTTTGGTTCCCAAGTATTGTTTCTCCTGCAGCTTTGTCTCCAGCAAGTTATTCCCAGTGTTTGGGGTTGGGGGTATTTCCTCTGAGACCAGAAGGTGGGTTCAGGGGCTTGAAGACCAGTCACCTGGATTGTGACCTGAGCCGTGTACCCCACCCCCCACTGGATCCTTGGTCCTTTGGGGAGTTTCCAGGTCTGAACCACCCACAGGGCACTTCTGGCTGAGTGGGCTTAAGCAGGGCTTTAAATCTTTCAAGTAGGGCAGGGCAGGGCAGGGGCAGCCACACCTTGCCCCTGGGGACCACAAAGGAATGGGCCCTGCCCTTGTTCCCTGCCCAGAGACAAGCAGCAGACACCTTGGCTCCTTCAGGGGAGTTTATTTCCCGGTCAGAAGAGGAGAAGCAGGGACGGGTTCCTGTGTACCCCAGCCCGGGCCTGAACTGGGAGGGAGGCACTGGGGCAGCCCCGACCACACACGCTTGGTCCCACAGTTGTCCTGGCTGGGTCCAGGGAGGGCCTGCCCAGGATGGTGGCTTGGAGCCTGGGGGCAGAGGTGGCAGGCCAGCTAGCCCAGAGGACGGCACAGGTGGAGGCAATAAATACTGGCAGGCCAGGCACGCCACTCCAGGCCAGCGGGCCCAGGTGGGACAAGTAAGGCTCGGCCGCTGGCTTTGTCTGCCGAGGGCTCTTTGTTGGGGCCATGGTCTCTGGGTCTGGGTGCTGCTCACTGGGACAGAGAAAGCAAAGGCGTAGGTCACCCAGACTCTCAGATGGGACTGGAGGCCACTTGAGTTTTGGCAATTCGGCTTTCTCCAAGCCCCTGGAGCTGTCCCCCACAGCCTGGCTGGGAGAGGGGAAGGGAAGGGGCTGGCCAGGCCTGGCAGGCCGGGAACAGCAGCAGCATGTCCCACACCTCCCCAGCCACGGGGACTGCGGATGGGGCGGCGGGAACCGGGGGAGACCACATGCTCATGCAGACACAGGGGTTAGAGGTTAGCGACGGCCCCCACAGCACACGTTCCACATGTTAAGGCATCATGGTTAGACGGGTACAGACAGCAATGGGTGAACTGACCATGGGGGGTGGAAGCGGGAGGGCGCCCGGCCCCCCAGGCCCTGCATCATGCGCCCCCCCCCCCGCACCCTGGAGGAGGGAACAGAACCACCGCAGAGGCCCAGGGGTACCTGAGCACCCCACTCACGAAAGCTAGGGCCTCTGGTCGGGTGAGGACAAGTGGGGGGGCCCTGGAGGGATCTGGGGTGGGAGAGGAGGCATGAACTGCAGCCTCCGCCTCCACCCCCACAGCACAGGTGGAAGCAGCAGCAACACTAGACTACCCAGGAGGCTGGGGCCTGGGGGCTGGGGGGAGGCAGACCAGGGAATGACGGCAGCATGGGTGGGGCCCCGTCAGCACTTTGGTATGGGGGTGGGGTGGGGTGGGGGTGGGGGTCGCACACATCCCTCTGTCTGTCCTCCCTGCCCGCCTCCCGGGCCAGGCTCAGTCCTTCCAATCCTTTTTGATGGTGAGGTTCCACTCCCAGGACAGGTGGTCCGTCTTGTCGTCGTCTGTGAAGCGGGACTTGATGTTGTAGCTGCCTCGAGCCAGCATGCCCTTGGGCGCCTCCTCCATGGGGGTGAGGAACTCGTACTCCTCGGCCCGGGGCCCGTAGCTCCCCACCATGTAGTCAGTCTTGTCGACTGCAGCGCAGGGAGGTGGCGGTCAGCAGGCAGAGCATGGGAAGGGCACACTCCGCCTCTCCCCTCTCCCTCCCAGGTCTGACCTGGGTGGCCACCTGCACTCCACCCCGCCCCACAGGCTGGCCAAGTGCAGGCTGGCGCCCACCCTCACTCACTCTTGACGCCTTTCCGGTATGTGTGTTGGATGTACTTCATGCCAGACACGATCTCTCGGTTCACCTGCAGGGAGAGTCCCCAAGTGGGGCTCAGTGGGGCGCTCTGGCCCCCTCCGGGTCCCTCCCAGTGCCTCCGACTTACCCGGAAGGAGATCTTTATCCGGTATTCTACACCCTCCTTCAGCACAAACGACTGCTTCTTGAAGGCCTCCAAGTCACCTGGGTTTGGGAGGACATCACAGTAAGAGGTTTGCCCCCCGCCCCCGCCGGCTCCCCTCTGTGACTGCCCCTTCCACTCCCCCCACCTGACTCAGACCTCTCCAAAGCCAATGCCTTCCAAGACCACTTGGCTGCACTTCTTGCGTTGCCCACGAGAGGGCGCCAGCTCTCCAGGAAACTTTTTAAGGGAGCTAATAAGGAGTCAGGCAGCCTAGGCCAGGGACCTAGGGGTACCACCCACCTGTCAGGTCCAGCTCCAGGGGGCCGGGGGCACTGCTACACACCAGAGTCAGGCGGGTCACAATGACGTTGGGGACGTTGGGGTCTGCGGAGTGACAGCAGATTAGAGCTCCACCCCCTGGGACTCCCACCTCAAGTATCCAACTTGCTGCCATCAGCAGGAGCAGCAGCAGGACCGGAGAAGAGGGGCGGGCGCCGCCTCAGCACCCCGCCAGCCCACTCACCAGCAGACACGGCCACCCGGCCCAGCAGGGCCTCCTTGTACTTGCGCAGACTCTCATCGTCCTTGTCCAGCTCCTGGAGCTCCTGGATGCTCTTCTGGGCCGGGGGCTTGTAGTTGACCGAGTGCTCATCCTCCTCGTTCTCTGCGGCAATCTGCGCCAGCTGCTCAGCCGTGGGCTCCTGCTCAGCCATGCTCACCTCTAGCTGGTCTGGGACACCTGTGGGAGTGGTGCACTGTGGTGGCCTAGAGGGACCCCCAGTGTCCCCCTTCCCTCAGCCCTTGGTGGGCCCTGCAGCCACCAAGTGCAGGCTGTGTCAAAGGGGCCTCCACAGGCCAGGCCCCTTCTCTGTGTCTAAGGGGCGGGGCACCTTCTGGAGCAGGAGGGCAGCTGCAGCCAGAGCCTGTCACAGGGCCCAACACAGGCTTCCCAGGCCCAGAGGGGCCACACAAAGCACGCAGCCCGGGACTGAAGAGGCCCTGCCGCCTGCTCCGCAGACCACGCACAACTCCCCTCCCCTCCTTCCAGGGAGGAGGCAGCTCCAACCCCAGTCCCCGCCAGCTGGCTGGGCCCCCATGGAAAAATCTCAAGTTCTGCTGCTCTAAGTTGCCCAGGCCCTCACCCCCGAGGACCCCTCCTGCTAGACCAGGAAGCTTCTCCGTGACCAGGGATGCCCCTTGGACCCTGCTGTCCTAGCCGGCAAGCAAAGTCTCTGTACAAAACACAGGTAACAGGGCCAGTTTGAGTCCCACAGGACACGGGGACCCACAGTGTCTGCCCAGGTTCTCTCAGATTGGGAGGGTTGGTGACCTGGAGCTGGGAACTGCTGCAGGGGCTGGGTATTCCCGGGACTCTCTTTATGGACCCTGGTGCAGGAGCATTTAGAGCTGCATAAGGCTGAGGTCCGCCCCCTCCTGGCCCCTCTGAAATCCCTGAGGGAGTATCTGAAACCCCTCACATCCGTCTGGCCTGTGCAAGTCGGGTCAGGGCCCAGCAAACCGCAGACCGCCGGCTGCTGCGGGTAGGTAACCAACGCCTGTCCCCCAGCCTGGCAGCCCGGCCCTGTACGCGTTACCAGATCCCACAAAAGGCCGCTGGGCACCCCGTGCGAGCGGAACGGCCGTTTGCAGGCGTGACGGACGCGCCCGCTCTTCCCGGCCTCCCAGCCGCTTTCTCCGGAATTCCTCTAGAAGGCTCACACCCTAACGCCACCAAGTGAGGCCGCGGGCGACAGGATCCTACCAGTGCGAAGCCGCAGCTCCGCACTTCCGCAAGGCCCCGCAATCTGGGCCGGGCGCGGGGCGGGGTGGGGTGCGGCGCTCGGGGATGGCCAGAGGCTGGGTGCGCCTCCGCCTAGGGAGGGGCGTCGGGCCTGGTCTCCGTCCACGCGCACTGGCGGGGTTGGGGCGCCGCGGGGCACGAGCGCGGCCACAAAGGACTCCTGTACCCGGTCGGCCCCGGGCCTGCGCCCCCCACCCCCACGTGGAAGCCACTGCGCCGGGGACCCGCCCTGCACTTGAGCCACCGCCCGCTGTCACCGCCGCCCCCGCTTGGCGCCGATTCCTCCCCCGGCGCGCGGGGCGGACAAAGTCTCGGCCTCCGCCCCGCCTCCCCGCCGCCGCTGCCGCCCCGCCGCCGCCGCCCCTGGCGCTCACCGGAGGCTCGACTGCACCGCGCTCGCACTCCCTCCCGCACGAAATGACGAACGTCGGTGCCCCGCCCGCGCGCGCCCGACCGGCCACTTCCGGGGTCACGCGACTTCCGCTCGCGCCGGGCGGGCTGACAGGGGCGCATGCGCGGCCGCCATCTTGTGGGGCCTGCCCTGTGGGCGCGTCCCGCGTGGGCGGTGCGGAGTGTCTGGTTGCCTTCGAGAGCCGGTCGGTTCGGAGGTGTGTACCCTTTGCTGCGGGAGCTTTACGGCCCCCGGGACCCCACGGCTCAGACTTTCGTGGAACGAGGCAGTCACAGCCTTGCGTGCGCCCCACCTGGACGTCGCGGCGTTTCGACGAGATGCTGTCAGCCGCCAGTAACGCGCGGAGACGTCGCCCGGTGCAGGCTCACGGCCTACGTGCGGGGACCAGCGGACCGTGCAGCCACGCGTTCGGCCGGGCCCACCCGAGGCCCGCACGGGCCAGCGACGGCTGCCCTTCCACCTGCCACCATTGTCCCGCTCTCCCGGGAGTCCCCAGAGGACATCCCTTCGAGTTTGCACTGACCACTCCCAGGATGCCCGCAGGTCCCGCCTGTTGAAGGCCCAGGGCCGGGTCTCTCCAGGTGTCTGGTCAACCCAAGCCTTAGAAGGATCTGGCGTGAAAGAAGTGGCAAAGATTTCCCCAAGGGGCTCGGGGTCGCCGACCGCAGACACAATTACCGTGGCCAGAGTGTCCCAGAGAAGAAAGAAAAGCCAAGCATTGTCATAGTAAAAGGCACGTTCCCGGGAAAGGACCGGTCCTGCATTCTTAGCCTGTAGATGGGGCCTGATAGGGTAGGCGGTTGTGCAGGCCCGCAGGGGTCCCAACTTGCATGTGACTCCCCTGAGCCCTTCGCAGGGCTGTCTGTAGGGTTGACGCGACTCTCCGGGACGCACCGCAGGAAGGTCACAGGTGGAAGCCCTCAGGGTGGTGAAATGAAACCTGTCACTCGTGCTCAGCCCACTTGGTCTGCTCGACACTGTCCGGACTCCATTTTAAGTCGGCGGAGCCACACTGACTTCACCTTGTCTTCTTCACACCCCTCTCCCTATGTGGCCCTGTCCCCCGCTACCCCCTGCGAAGAACAAGGCTCAGCGGCAGGGCCGCCTGCAGAGTCTGTGGCCATCCGCCTGTCGCATGACGTTTCCTTCCAGACAAGTCACGTCCTTGGGCTCAGCACACTCAGGGAAACCTGTCCCTGGGGAAGGCCTTGCCCCCAGTGACTTTGGAAGCTGCTGGCACAGGTGACTCAGTTGTTTCCAGGATCTTCACCAGGCCTCCGCATCTCTGTTTCCACGTTCCGGTCATTCCAAGATGTCAGGCGTTTGCCCACACACCAAACAGAGAAACATCTGTAACACCGGGAGGGGCTTCATGAGACGCAGCTCACCTGGCCGAGCCCACCCTCCCCAGACTCCAGCTTGGCACTCCGTGGTGTGGGGCCCAAGCTCCACACAGGGCCCTGGGGAGGAGCTCCCCTGCTGCACTCCGGTGCCTGTGGGATTGTAATAATGTGCACATGGCTAATGCCTCTTTCAGTGACCCTTAAACCCCACGGAGGTGGGGCCTTCCTTCTGTCTAGCCCACCCTGCCTGGTAAGGAGCCCGGGCAGACGCACCCACACCCCCTGCGAAGGGGAGCGTTCTGGGCGACTGAGCGACGCAAAGCAGAGACCTGTTACCCTTCAGGAATGTCTCAGTTTTTAAGGCGTATTTGTGAGTTTTCTGTAACTAGGAGTCACTGTCGGGATCCCATGCAGGAAGTGCAGTTGGCCGCCAGTCGGGTGCTCAGTACGCTGCTCCTGAAGCCTGTCCCTGGGAGTGTCCCCTGCATGGGTCTGCTCCGAGGCAGCCCCAGGGCCTCAAGGAGCCAGAGGCCTGCAGAGCGTGTGGAATGTGTAGTTCCTAGGGACTGTCACTGTGTAAAAGCAAGATAAGGCCCCGGCGCTTATCTGCTTGATGCTTGAAGCCACCACCAGGCCCGGCCGGTGGGGCTCAGTGGGCTGGGGTGCCGTCCTGCGACCTGGGAGGCCGCAGGGGTCATTCCCCATCCGGGCACAGGCCTGGGTCGCAGGCTCGGTGCCCGGTCTGCTGGGGCGCGAACGGGAGGGGCTGGTCATCCTCGCTCTCACACACCGGGGCTTCTCTCTGCTCCTCCCCCCCCCCTCCTCTCTCTAGGGCCGGTAACTCAACCACCATTTATTCTCCCCGCCGTTTCTGAGGGTCAGGAAGCAGCTTAGTGGCTTAGTGGTCTGGCTTTGGGTCTCTCATGGGGCTGTGGTCAAACTGTTGGCCACAGCCATGGTCTCCAAGACCAGCTCAACTCCAAGCCCAAGCACCCCTGTGGGCAGGAGGCTTAGACGGACAGACAGATCGAGAGATGGGAACGGCAAGTGCTCCAGACAAGGCTGCAGAGTCCCACGATGTGACCTCAGAAGTGCTGCGCCACCCACCTTCCCTGTGGTGCTGGCCACACAGCCTGTCCTGGGCTGGTGTGAGAGGGAGCCACAGGGCGCGAGGACTGGGGCAGCGCAGGGCAGGCACCGAAGCGGAAAGAATGGTGTCGTGAGCCCCTGTGGCCCTGGCGCGCGGCTTGGAGGGTTTTCAGCTGGTGGATGACTGCTCTGTGTGCCAGTCTGAAGCAAACCTCAGACAGCCTTTCCACCGGAGACGTCTCAGCCCGGACTCCTGTCTAAGGGAAAAGTCCTTTCTGGGGTCACAGTACCATTAGTGCACCTGGCCTGGTGTCTGACTCTCCGTGGCAAACACACCGGAGCAGTGGCTGTGACTGAGCGCCAGCCCGCTCACAGCCGTGGGCCCAAGGAGCTCAGCCAGGCTCTCGTGAGCGCAGGGCGGGCGGAGTCCTTCAGCCAAGCAAAGGCTGAATGTTGGTGCTCAGCCAGGCCACATGCGGGTGGCCTGTGGACCACAGACGCCAGCCACGGCGGGGTCCCCCAGCTACCCACGTTTGCCAGCAGGCCACACGTTGGAGGGCTTCTAGGACTGCCCCCTCAGGGTCAAAATCTGCTGAAACAACTCCCACAACTCAGAAACGCTGTTTACTTAAGATCACCAGTGCACTCTGAACAACTCGGCCCAGGAACAGCCAGAGGCAAGAAATGCACAGGGGCGGGGTGAGGGGGGGGGACGGGGTACAGAGCTCCCACCCCTGCCACAATGCTTGTGTTCTAATTCGTTGGCATTTTTTAGCTAGAATTCTTTAAAAAAATCTTGTCACCACTGATTTAATTATTTCCAAATAGTTTGTAACGAAAAAAGTTTGGTACTTTCTGGTTATTTGCCAATTTTTAGGATGAATTAGTGAGCAAGGAACCTCCAAAGGTGAACGTCAGACATTCTTAAGTGTCATTATGAAATCCTGAGTGTTACTGGTGTGCTCACGTGGGTTTTTACAGGTATTAATTCACAATTAGTATGCTAAAACATTTCACAGTTCGTTTCTACAACAAGTATAGACAGCATAAAAAGTAACTCAGTCCTAGCTCAGGCTACATGATCACAGACAGTGATGCAGTTAAGAGACTGAAGTTAAAGAGATTACCTTCTGGTTTTATTTTTACACTGAAATCTTTGAGGGTGCATTATTTATTGCTATTTCCCCCAAACAGTCCATAATCGTCAGGTGACTCATTAATAATGATGGCTAATGAATGTGAATCGTAAAACCGTCACTAACTTGAGAACAAGTAATACATGGAAATTACAAGCAATGAAACAGCAGGGGATGCAGGGAAGCCACATGCGGACACAGGCCATACGGAGGAGCCTGACTCCAGCACAAACCCACAGAAGAGGCAAGGCTCAGGGCCACAGCTCTGGGGACCAGGCCTTCCCCTGCAGGCGGCTCGGCCCAGGAGGAGCTGACCTGGTGCTGCATCCCGCAGGGCTGCAGGAGCCCACGTGCATGGACCGCGAGAGCCAGGTTTGTCCCCAGCGAGGGTGGGGACGAGTGCGAGGCAGGGATGCGGGCATGTGTCCTCAGCGTGTGCACACAGCTGGAGAGAGGCAGCAGAGGGCGTGCCCGCAGGACCCAGTCTGTGGTCTCCGGGCTCTGTCCTGAGGGCTGTGGCAACAGTGGCCTGGGCATGAGGCACTCACAGGGTGCCCGGGGCCTGGGCGGCTGAATTCATCTCCCAGAGGAGCCTGGGAAGGGCCAGCCCGGGGCCTCTCAAGGCGCCGGATGGTCAGAAGTGCTTTAGAAAGGACATGGCAAGTGCAAAAGGTGTGGGGCGGCCCTCAGGAGCTCCCCACAGTCAGAGCCGAAACAGCATGAACGGCAGTTAACAGAGGGTGACTCAAAACCACTAAAGAGTCACCCTGTGTTGGCACAAGCAGTCCACAGTGGGCGGGGAGGGGCTGCTCCATCCAGAGCGAGCTCTGACTGCTGCCGAAGGGCAGAGGGGAATGCAAACACTCCACCCCTAACCCTGCACTGCAGGGGCTCAGTTCACAGGCAGCACTGGAGACACGGGATCACTCTTGTTTCAAAGGTGCTGCCCCACACGTTTGTGGGTTACGAAGGGGAGCGTGTCTGCCTCACAGCAGAGAAGACTGGCGGCTCCCCCTGCAAGAAAGGAGGAGCTCACACCAGGAAGGACAGATGAGCATGTCACCGTGTGCCCCCCGGGATGCAATGCACCAGGTCCTGGAGTCAGACAAGGCCCGTGGCACTGACTTTCCAAAGTGACTCGGCACCCTTCTCCACGTGGGCCAGGAAAAGCCTTTAACACCCCACTGACTGGGACACTGGCTGAGAGTGAGTGCGGTCTCTGGTTAGGTGACAGCACTGTGCCAGTGTGAATGTCAGCTTCTAGACAGCGGGAACACAGCCACCCTGCCCGACCTGTCCACATGCTTCGAAGGCGGCCTCCCCACCGGGCCTGTGCCTGCTCAGCCCAAGGCCACCTCTGCAGGGACACACTCGCCCTGCTGGGTGGCCTGACCCCTCCCACATCCACCCCTTGGGCCACAGCAGCTGAAGCAAGGTGTCTGACTTCCTGAGGGCTGCTCAGTGCTAGTGAGGCGCAGGCCAACATTGCTGCAGCCCACAGTTGAAAGGCTGCCCTCTGTCACACTCGTGTGTAGCTCCCTGCAGCCCTGGGGGGAACTGGGAGCCACCTGAGCTGCAGGCGGCCTCCCGGGAGAGGCCAGGAAGAGCAGGTGTGGATGCGCCTGCCCACTGCCACTGCCACACGCTCTGGTCCCAGCTGGAAGGCTGGGGGGGTGGACTCTGGAGCTCCACTCTCCAGTCAGCCCTCCCCAGGACCTGTTCTCAAAGGCTGTCGCCACCTTCTGCACAGCCTGCCATCAGGCACCAAGGGCTGACCCTCTCGCCCTCCCCGGGATGGGCTGTGGCCACAGAACAGGACCCTCAGCTCTGGCAGGGCTGTAGGAAGAACTGCGTAGCCCATAGCCACACCCTCCAGAGGGGGCAGTGGGAGACCAGAAGGGGCTGCACACAGGCCTCCATGCACTGACTCCCACAGGACCTCAGCCCCCCGAAGTACACTCCAAGTGTGGTCCTGACCTGTTTTGCACACCCCGAGGGCGGTGAGTGGCCACCAGCCCTCCCGCGCTGCACATCAGAGAGGACACTGCTGGCTCCCACCAGCCACCACCACCACAGGCAACGAGAAGAGGACACCCCATGCCAAGCACCACGAGGGGACAGCGTTGCAGAGTCAGAGCTGCTGATACCAGGTTCCCAAGGACCTGGGCAGCAGCCGGGGCAGCCGCCCTGTGCCTCATGGTGCAGGCAGAGAACAGGCGGCTACGCATAGAGGGGCCACTGCTGCCTGTCCTCCACCTACCAGGCCGGAGAACAAGGGGGTCAGGGCCTGCAGAACAGATGGAGAGACAACCCCACTAATGCCGAACGCCTGCCAGGAAGCCAGATGCCAGCAGGACCGCTCCCTGCACACCCGGGTCCCCCCTCCCTCCTGGAGTCCCAGGCAAGGGCCCCGCCGGAGGACGACCAGAGCTCCAGGTCTACGCACGCGTCTGTTTATTATGGCAGAGGTGAGCAGGCCCCTCCCCCACAACAGCAACCAGTAAAGTTTATCCCAAAAATAACTCGGTACAAAACAGGTCTGTCTCAGAATTTAAAAAAAAAAAAAAAAAAAAAGGAAAAAAAAAGAAAAACCTTTACATGAATTTTAAATCCTATTTTAAAACAGAAGAAATAAATCCATCATCAGCCACACGGCCCGGCCCGGCCCACCCGCAGGCGCAGGGATGAGACGTCTGGGCCCAGTTCTATACACGGACTCATCGGTGCTCTAGCTGGTGTCCATCTGAAACGGGAGAAAGAGATGCCCGCTCACCAGGAGCCCCCCGCCCCTCCCCGGTCCAGGCCAGCCCCAGCTGCCCCCACCCAGGACTCACCCTCGCATTGTAAGCGTCCAGCTGGGCGTCCAACTCCTCTGCAGAGATCTGCTGCTTTGAACTCCGGCCGGTGCCCCTGCCTCTGCCCCGGCTGCCTCCGCGGGCGCCTCTCCGAGTGCCGCCGCCACCCCCGAACCCTCCGGAGCCACGGTTTCTGATCATCCCGCCTCTGTTTACGCTGGTGAGGAGAAGGGGGTGCGCTCACACACACGAGGCCTGACACCGCACCCCCAGGCCAGCTGCGCGCAGGCGCCTAGCACTCACCTCTGTGCTGGTCTGCGCTGTGTGTCGATCTGTGACGTGACGAGCTGAATGTTCATGGGGCGGCCTGTGGCAGGAGACAGAGAGGGCACACTGCCGTCAGGGTCTGAGCCCTGCCAGGGGTCCGCACCATCTCCCGGCAGGCGCCAGACAGCCCCGGGTGTCTCCCACACTCCTGCCAAAGCAGCGGGCCTGGCCGCCCAGAGTTGGGGGACAAGAGGGGTCCGGCAACAACCAGACTGCACCTCGCTCTGTTCTCAGTCTGGTTCAGGTGGGTGTTGCTCACAGGTGGACAGGTGTTGGCGACCTGACAGAAGGAGAAGGGTCACCTTTGTCTTTACGACTACAGCCCCGCACTCAGAGAGGTACGTGAGGTTCTGAGAAGGCTTCACAGAAGTGAGTCTTTCGGAAGGGGCTGAAGGAGGGGAGGGATGTAGCTTGCTGGATGGGGGTTCACAAGAGGTTGGTCCAGATGTGTGGGGCAGCATGAGAGGTGGCAGAATGGGAGACATGGGGGCGAACGCAAAGCACCCTCAGCCAGAGGGATTAGCCACATTCCTGCACGGACGTGTGCCAGCCTCTCGGGCCCCTGGGCCCAGCCCTGAACGCACCGTCCAAAGGGACGCCGTTGTACTGTTTCATGGCCTTCAGGGCGTCTGCTTTCCGTTCGAAGTGCACGTCAGCGGTGCCCAGGCTGCGGCCGGAGCGGTCGTAGTGCACGGCTGCCTTCTTCAGCGTCCCGAACTCAGCAAAGAGCTCCTGGGAGTCAGAGAACGCTGTCATCAGCAGAGCTGTCTTCCTCACGGTGACCCAGGGCCAGTCCCTGGGCGTGTGAGCTACTCTGAGGGTACTTCCCTGGGAGGCAGACAGACACACGGGGGCAGGACGGTGGTCATGGGAAATGTAGGGAGGGTGGGACAGGCGGGACAGCAACTTCCAGGAGCAATGGGCCTAAGAGCCCTGGCCGACTTGGGGGCCTGACACCTGTACCCAATGCAGGTAAAGGATTGCAAAGCCCGTCAGTCAAGGGCATGAAATGAAGTCGCTATCTTCTCCAACAAAGGAAAGGTCACAACACACCCAAGGACTATGCCAACAATCAGCAAAGGCCAAGATCACAGAACAAGGGATGCCTTCCGACATGTGGACCAGCTAAGGGCCCGCTGATTTGGGAGCCCTGACCCAGCCCCTCCCCCAGGGCAGATTCTGGCTCACCTTTCCCTCTCCTCCTACTCAAGCCTGCGGCAAAGTCTGAAGTCAAGCGCTGCCATGGAAACTGCCCTGACCTCAGGCAGGCTGGGAGTTGGAGAGGGAACCCAGAGTGTGGGGCTACTCCGGCCGCAGGCACAACAGCGGGAAGTGGAGTTCACCAAAAGCGGTTTCCAGTGGAGGCCAGAAACCACCTTAAAAGAAGTGTTGAGACACTGTGAGTGCTCACCGGCCTTGCTCTGTCCTCCCACAGCTGAGCGCTGGGAAGCTGAGCCCAGGACGGCCCAGCACCCGGACCCGGCCATCTCCAGGACTGACCCCCAGGGTGTCACCGCTTAACCAGAGAACAAATTTAAATGCCTTTGGGATTCAATTGATCAAAATAAAAAATAAAAAAAAGACTTCATCCTAAACTGGGTTTGAAAACCAGGCCCCTGACGAGACCTGGGGAGTAGTGGGAAGTGAAGCGACACAGACAGGACACAGGGCTTGGGGGAAGCAGCCGGAGACGTGCCCTCTCTGGCTCCTGTGCCACCAGTTCTGCGAGAGCAGTCTTTCTCCTCCCAACAAACCGTGACCACGGCCACAAAATCAAGCAAGCAAGCAAGCAGCCCAGCTCTGCCCGACACAGGAACCACTCACACCGGACCACTCCGTCCCGCTAGGAACAGGAAGCTCTGGCAGAGATGCTCACTCACAGGATGCTGTAGTATGAAGAGCAGCAGCTCCTCAGACTAGGTTGGTGGCCTTTTCCAGCACAAACGGACCTACTTGTCGCAGGTTCGACTCCAGCGGGACCTCTGCCTGGTACTCCGGCAGCCCCTTAGGGGGGACAGTGGCCCCTTGGGTGCCTGGGAGGGCTCACTGTCCTAAGGAGGAAAGGGGTCCAGGGCCACATCCCAAACAGCACCATCAACTCTGCACAGGTGAACTGCTGACTGAGAAGCTCCCGTCCCTCACCTGAATATCAGCGTCGGACACTCCAAAATCCAGATTGGACACCAGCAGCTTCCCGCCGGTCTCCACACCGGCACCTCCCCCAAAGCCACTGTCGAAAAGGTCATGTTGCCACTTGTCTGGAAGTTGTTTCGGCTAGAAAGTGGAAAAAACACGAGAACAGACACAGACCCGTGAGTCTTATTCCAGGGTTGTCCCTCCCCCGAAGGCACGGCAAGACCCTCGCCCATCGGGGCCCGGAAGAAAGTGCGGAGAGGGACCTGAAGCCCTAGACTTCCCGCCCGCGCAGAAACCCCAAGTCCCGCAACTTCTCCGTTCCCGCCAACCAATTTCCCGCTGCCCATGAGCCCGCGCCCTGAGTCCCCTCGTACCCCGCCGCCACGAGGCCAGGCGCCCAGCCCACACAAAGGCGGAGAGGGTCTCCGCCTCCCAGGCCCGGACGGCGCGCGACCTTCCCGCCCGGCCTGGCGCCCACGCCCACTGGTTCAGCCCAGCCCTCCACCTTCTCTGCCACGCACCACCCCGCCGGCCCGCTCCCCCGCCGCGGGCCTCTGCACTCACCCTGCTGTAGGGCGCCGGCCGGTTCCTGCCGCCGCCGCCCGCCGCGCCGCGAGCTAGGGCCGCCCGGTTCCGGATGGGCCCGCCGCCCCGGCTCACTCGTGCAGCAGCCTGCGCCCCGCCGCGGCCTCCCTGGGAGCCGGCCCGGCCTCGACCCCGGCCCCCGCCGCGACCGCCGCGCTGGCTCCGGTTCAGCTTAATGATGTCGTCCAGGGACATGTCCATTTTGTCGGCCATGGCGGGCGCGGAGTCGGCCTCGGCTCAAGCCCGCGCGTCAGCACGCCGGCTCGTCACTTCCGACGCTGCGCGGCGTCTTCCGGGGCCGCGTCCTCGGAGCGACGTCCGATTGGCTAAGGGCGCGGTGGGGGGCTGCTCTGCGCCTGCGCGCTAGCGCTTTGGGTTCGGCGGGCGCTGCTGCGAGGCGCCGGGCCGCTGTCGCGGTCGTTTTTGTACCTTCCCGCGCGGGCGCTGGCGCTGCCAACTGAAGGCGGGCGGGGCTGCGCGCGATTGAGACGGCTTGGGTGCGAGGGCGCGGGGGTGGGTCGGGGTGCGGCCGTGGGGGCGGGGCTCGCCGCTTTTTCCACCTCTCACCTCGGGCGACCCCGGCGGAGTGGCGGTTTCCTGGCTGACGCCTAGCGAGAGGCTTTGGGGGCTCCGTCTGTTTGTCGCCCCCAAGTCAATGACGTGCTGTGCGGCACATTTGTGCAGTTGTTAAGGAAAGTCAGCGCGCCCTGTGGCGGCGTTCTTTGCAGGTGCCCGGAGTGCGTGCGGAGCCTCTGCGGCACCCGGGGTTCCCACGGGCGATCTCGTCCCCGGCCGCCCTTGCTCCTCTGGGCGGCTAAAGCGGTTTCGCGGAGCGGACACTGTCTCGGGCAGCACCCTCGCCTGGTGCCTGCGTGCTGTTGCTCCGCAGACTCAGGGCAGCAGGCGATCTCTTCCCTCGCCCGCAGGCGCTGCCGCCATGAAGGTGAAGATTAAATGCTGGAACGGCGTGGCCACTTGGCTGTGGGTAGCCAATGACGAGAACTGCGGCATCTGCCGGATGGCCTTCAATGGCTGCTGTCCGGACTGTGAGTGTCCCCCGAGTTCGCCCGGCCGAGGCGGCTCCCTAGAAACACCCGCACAAAGTTCCTAAAGCAAAGTTAGCCGAAAAGAGGCAGGAGATGTGGGTTCCTATTCATATAAAGACGCCAGGAAACGTTTCGTTAGGAAAAATAGTGCAGCCTTTTGTTATCAAACTGGGCTGGGAAACACGTGGGGCAAAGAACGTGGCAACTTCTTATTTGAAAATTCTCGAACAAAAAAAATGGAATTGTGTAAGGACACCCCGCCCCCCTCATCTAGCACAGGGTCCAAGTAGGAGCGTTTCTGTGTTTGCTTCCTGGTTTTGCGGAAGCGTTTTAAAGTAAGTGGTAAACGGGTGTCCCGTCCCACCCAGTGCACGCGCGACCCTAACTTCACTCGACTTGGGCAGCATTCCCCCCCGGGTAGCCACCCGTTCTCAGGCCTGGTTCGTATCTCTCCAGCTGTCCCCATGTCTTGTCGCTCTCGGGTGGGCTCAACAGGGCTGTGCATTCCACTGCTCCGCCCCTAGCTGTTTCATCTAGAACAGCCCTCCTTCGACCTCACTCACTTTCCAACCTCAGACTCCTTTAGGAAGCTGCTGCATTTGTTACCTTGCACAACGCCTACCATCAGGCTTTGTTCGATTTCTTCTTTGTGGTTCCTTTGTCCCCAGTGTGTTCTGCACAGTAGAAATATTTTACTGTATATTTGGGTCAAAAGCAGATTTTGCACCAGTGCGTTGTTTTACGCCAAACCCGAGTGAACATAACGCAGAAGCAAGGGTCAGGCTTTCCCTCTGGGGCCAGGGGGTCCTACGGTGCCCTGCACTGCCGTGGGAGTGACCAGGCTTCTTGGGGCTGGGTGAGCGCCCAGAATAAGAGGGCTTCACTTCTTGGGCAAAACGCAAACCACTGAATTTCAGTGCAAACACCATTTCATTCTAGGCTTCACCTTCTCACCTGGGCTGAGCAGGAAGTCTCACTCCGGAGCTAATCCGTCCTGCTGTAATCAGGCTGGGGACTGGAATCTTAGGAGGCACTGATTGGTTCTACTTGATCTGGTTTTACTTGATGAGAACAGTGCAGCACAAGGTTTTATCCAATGTGTTTTAAATTTCGTTTCCCCCGAGGGTGCCACAAGGAGCCTGGGGCAAGCACTGGAAACTTTCTAAGCGCAGATTGGATTGTTACCTTCTGAAAAGAAAAGTGCTTTGGGGTGGTGCCCCTGGCTGACGCAGGCTAGGGAGCCTGAGTAGGTGGTCTGCAGAGCCCAGCGGGCTGGGGCGGGGGCAGCTGGCGTGTCTCTGCGTTCACCGCCTGCCAGCTGCAGAAGGTGGGGAGGGTTAGAGTCTGACCTTTGGACCTGCTCCACTTACTTATTCTGTAATAATCGGTTGCTTTTTGTACTTGCCTGGACCTGGGATTCGCAGCCTTGGCACGTGGGGACCATACTGTAACCAACTGAACTACCTGGCCAGGGCCTCAGAGAAAGGGTTTTTAAAATAATTACTTACTGCTCTGGCTGGTGTGGCTCAGTGGACTGAGCGCTGGCCTGTGAACCAGAGGGTTGCTGGTTCCATTCCCAGTCAGGGCACATGCCTGGGTTTCGGGCCAGGTCCCCAGTGAGGGGCGTGTGAGAGGCAACCACGCATTGATGTCTCTCTTCCTCCTTCCCTTCCCTCTCTCTAAAAAATAAATGTTTTTTAAAAAGACTGTTTGTAGAGAGGGGGGAAGGGAGGGAGAAAGAAAGAGAGAGAAACATCAGTCAGTTGCCTCTCAGTACACACCCCAATCAAAGACTGACCCTGCAAGCCAGGCACATGCCCTGAAGGGGAATCCAACTGGCCCCCTTTCACTTTGCTGGGTGACACCTAGCTCACTGAGCCACACCAGAGATTTGCGTCCTTGGCTTTGGGAAGACGTGGTAACCAACTAAACTATCTGGCCAGGGCCTTATAAAGAGGACTTTTTAGGACCAGAAAGGGTTTTTTAAAAAAAGGTTGGGAAACACTGCCCCCAACAAGTAAATAAGGCAGAGCTGTGGCCCCGCCCCCTGACTGGAGGCTGGGTGTCCCATGGGGCAGCCGGCTGCCTGCAGAGCCTGTGTGAGGGTGGAGGGGAGCGCAGGCAGCTCCCAGCTCCTGGTTCTGCACAGGGAGACGCCAGGAGGGGTCTCGGAGCATCACTTGCCAGGGTGTTGTTGCTCTGACTCACTGCAGAATCGTGTGTCCCCGTGCTTGATGTCAGGAGTGATACCAGGACCACAGGGGACCTGGCCTGGCCCCCTGGACACAGGCATCCAAAGGCAGTTTCTGTCCTCTGTATTTAGGACACATGTTGCAAAGGGAGCTGCTGCCTGGAGAAGATGTCCCCTGTTCAGCTGGCCCTGGCTTGTCTGTGTGGTTCCTCAGTGGTGTACCAGTGACATCTGGGTACAGCTAGTGCTTGAAAGGTGTAGAGGGCCCCCTAGGTGGGTGTGTGGGAGGAAGGCATCCCTAGGAGAAGAGGGTGAGGGGAGCAGGCTTCAACTCCTCCCTGACTGTGGGGACCCTCCTCGGGGACCTGGGGAGGTCCTTGTGCGCTGTGGCTGCGCCTGGCTGACGGGTCCCCTGGGTTCTGGGGGTCAGGACAGCTGTTCCTCGGCGTCCTCTGTGCCCCAGGCCCCCGACGGAGGCAGCATGTCTAGGTGTGTGGTGTGGGAAGCCAGAAGCAGGCGTCCTGGGCCTTGGAGGCGGGAGCCTTTCAGGCTGGAAAGGGGAAGGGGTCGGGGGGGGCGGGCAGCACCATGGTCGCGTCCAGCGTGCGACAGGCCCCTCGGCCCGCTCCTGGGTGTTGCACTGGGTCCCTGCTGCCTGGGGAAGGAACCTTCAAGGTCTCAAGGCCCCAGCCTCTTGCTCTTGGCGAGAGGAGTGACTCCTGCTCAGCTGTGGGGTGTAGTCACATGGAAGTCTGGTGTCGCAGGTCTAGTGTCCACGACGCGCAGTGTCTGCCGACGGGCCCGGGCCCTAGAAGGCCAGTGGTCAGGGGCTGTGAGCCAGGCCAGGGCTCTTCCTGACACTGAGCCACCCTGAGTGGCTCCCACCAGGAGAGGGGCATGCCGACCTTCAGGTGGGGGTGGCCCGGCCTGGGAACCAGTCCTGATTCCTGAACCTGCCTTCCCTAAGAGGCCCTGGCTCCCGTGGGTCCTGGGTCCCTGCCTTGGTCCCCCCCGGCTGTTGGCGTGCTCTGTGTGACCCACACCCTCCCCGTCCTCGCGCAGGTAAGGTGCCAGGCGACGACTGCCCGCTGGTGTGGGGCCAGTGCTCCCACTGCTTCCACATGCACTGCATCCTCAAGTGGCTGAACGCGCAGCAGGTGCAGCAGCACTGCCCCATGTGCCGCCAGGAGTGGAAGTTCAAGGAGTGAGCCTCGCCTCGGGCGGCGACGGGGTGGGGCGCGGGCTGAGCGGTGCTGTCTCCTCCGTCGTGAAGCTGACACTTTCATCGAATAAGTGAAACTCATTAAACTGCCTGGGCCTTGCCCGAGGCCTCCGGGTGCCTGTGTTCTCGGCGCTGACGTGGGCTCGGTGTGCGTGGATATGAGAACTCTCATGAATAAACATCTCCACCGTGCTGCCGGGCCCCTGAGTCACGACTCCCACAGGCAGAGGGACGCAGGATCGAGGCTTTGAGTCAGTGTAGGGACAGGCTCTGTCCCTGGTGTCCGAGTACCTCCCCAGCTAGGGACGGACAGCCCTGGGGAGGCCCCTGTGGGCCCCTTTGCTCCTCCACGCCTCTGGGGGGCCACAGTCCCAGCCCCAGGAGTTTGGGGCAGGTTCTGGGTGGAGACTGCTGAGGCTGCGACTTCCAACTCCTTCACTCCTTTGGTGACAGCCCCCCTCCCCGGGTCACTACCCCTAGGGTAACCCCTTCTGTGTGTGTGGTGGGTGGTGGTTGCCCTGGGCGGGGAGGAGGGAGGAGGAGGCGCTGGGGACTGTCACCCCTGAGCCCTCAGGCCAAGTTCCCCACCCCCCAAAACCTGGCCGCAGGGGCTCCTGCTGCGGTCCTGGGCAACGTCTGGGCAGTGGGGGACGGGGCTTGAGTGAGCCCATGCCGCCCGCCAGGCCAGGGCAGGAGGCTTGTCTGGCATCCTCTCAGGCTCTGGGCAGCCCCTCTGCTGGCGGAGCCCCTCTGTCTACATTGCGCCTGGGGCTGTGGGGTCACCAGGACCTCTACAGGGGGCAGGGGCAGCCATGGCCACTGCAGATGAGCCCCCAGAGGGCCCTCAGCTTCCCAGGGTGTGTGGACATCCTGGCCTGCCCCCTGGACTTTCTCCTTTCTTGGGGACTTGTCTCTGGTGATAGGAAGTGCCCATCGGGACAGGTGCTGTCACCCCCGGCCTCGCACACATCCCCTGCCACCTGGATGCCTCATTGCTTGGCTGGGTCCCTTCAAGCTGGACACACAGTTGCCCACCAGGCCCTGCACAGACAGACTCCAGTCCCATCTGCCTCCTTCCAGCAAGCTCAGACCCTGTCCCCTCAGCTTCTTCTGCTTCCCCCACTCCACTGCCTCCAAGACACTGGGCCACACCGCTGCCTCCCTGCACCCGCCCCTTGGCACCTGAGGGCTTCGCCCAGGGCCTGGGTCCAGTTGTCTCCTGGATGCTGGCGCGTACTACGTATGTGAAAAATGAGCCTCTGCTGGCAGTGCTGTCCTCTGCCCCCTGGCCAGCCTGAGGCTGCTCAGACCAGCGTTTGGGGTGGGGAGAGAAGGCCCCAAGCCGGAGGCCACTCACCCCTCTGTCCATTTCCCAAAGCTCCCACCTATCTGCCTGCTGCCCCTCCCAGGGTGCAACCCTCCCCCTAGGGTGGGGGACAGAGGGGTCTACTGGCCCCCTGGCCTGGATTCTTCTCCAGCAGCTCTGGCCCTGTGGGCTCAGTGGCTCTCCCACCTCGTGAGCCTTGGGGCCTCTGGGGGTGACTCGGGTGGGGGGTTCAGCAGCCACACTTGCGCTGCTCTCAGAGGCCTTTGGGCCAGACCACCGGCGGTAGGAGCGTCCTGGGCGCCCCCTCCCAGCAGCAGGTGGGGCTGGAAACAACTGGGACCGCGGTCAGCTTGGGGGGGGGGGTGGGCGTCGGCTCCCCCCTAAGCGTTGGCCAATCCTCCCATCCCCAGCGCATACAGCCCCCGGCTGGCACCGCCCGAGGAGGCCTGACAGGTCCTCCGTGCCGCCCCCGCGTGTGGCAGGCCCGCCCCGCCCTGCCCGCCGCAGGTATAAGGCGCCCCGCTGCAGCAGCGCGGAGCCCGACGCCCCGACGCCGTCCCCATGGCCCGGCCTTGGACACTGGCCGCCGCCCTGGCGCTGAGCCTGCTGCTGGTGCCCCCCGGCCGTGCCTGGTACAAGCCGGCGGCGGCGCCCAGCGCCCACTTGGTGGGCCGCGCCGCGGGGCTGTTGTCCGGCTTGCGTGGGTCCCCATACGCGCGGCGCTCCGAGCCCCCCGTGGGTGAGGGCCCCCCCGGCAGGGCTGGCACTGCCCCGGAGCTGCGCCCCAGCCTACGGAGCCCGGTGAGTGCGGCCGGCGGGAGGCCCCGGGGACGGGGCGGGTGGGTGGGGCCGGGGGCGCCCCCTCAGCCTCCTCCTGCCCGCAGGCCGTTTGCGTTAAGGACGTCGCCCCGAACCTGCAGAGCTGCGAACGACTCCCTGAGGGCCGCGCCACTTTCCAGTGCAAGGCGGACGTCTTTCTGTCGCTCCGCGCCGCCGACTGTCGCGGCGCTTGACGCCCGTGGTGTTCCCGCCGCCCGTGGTCCCGCTCGCACCCCTCGACCCCCGAGGAGATGGCGCCTGGTACTGCCCACCCCGTCTCCACAGTAAATGGCTAATTGAGGAAACCACACGTCTGTGTGTGTGTGTGTGTGATGGGGGGCGCCATGGGAGGGGGCACGGCCCGGGGTCCAGTCCCTGAGTCTGGACTGCACCCAGCCATTGAGAGGGGTGTTCAGCCAGCCGCCCCATCACCCCACCCAGATGGTCCTCCTGCCTCGAACCCTGGGTTTCCCGAGGCTAGAGGTCTCCCTTACTGGAAGGACTGCTCCTAGGGCCGCTATTTCCTTGGACCCCCAACACCTCCTTAGCAGCAAGCACAGGGCCATGGATCTGGCGCGGTGCCAATGAGCGGGCTGGGTCTGGCAGGACCCGGCAGCTGTAGGGTGAGCAGGCCGCCCAGAAAACCTCCAACTGACCACTGGGGTGAGCACCCCTGGCACCAGGCAGCCACGCCTGCCCAGCAGGTAGAGGGGCAATTCGGGAAGGTGGGCAGACTGCACACTCAGGGCCGGGGGGTATCGAGCAGGTGGATTCCTGCCCCCACCCCTGAGCTCCCTTCAGAGCATGAGCTGGGGCCTCAGGGGAGGTCTGCAGCTTGCCCTGGGGGTGCCCACCACCCCATGGAGAGCCCCTATAGTTGCTCAGGGAGGCTGGGGGTGGACCTCACAATCCCATTGTACCAGGGTAGATGTCTCTTAAGGGAGGCTGCTCTCCTGAACCCCCAGGCCCCATACCCTGGCTGGGGCTCCTTGGCTGCTGCTTTGGGGCTATCATCACCTCAGGGTGGCACCCTGGGAAGGCCTGGGGCCGAGTCCAGTGTCCAGGAGCCCACTGGCCCCACCCTTTTGAGACTGTAGGGGGATGTCTGGTCCCTCCACTCAGGGGTTCCCTGTAGCCCAGGGGTCTGACTGCAGGGAGGCCTGGCACCAAAGGGCTCCTAAAGTCAGGGAGCGCAGATGGGTGGAGGTGCAGGGAGGGCCCTGGGCCTCTCATAGCTTCAAGCCCCAATGTGGGGAGGGGAAAGTGGGTGATGGCCACCCAGCCAGGATGTATGTGAGCCTTCCCAGTCACCTTGCTTCAGTTTCGTGCTGGGGGTTCCAGGTTAGACGCCAACAATAAAATTGAGCCCTGACCAGTGTGGCTCAGTGGGTTGGGTGTCACCCTTCAAGCCAGAAAGTTTTGATTCCCAGTTGGGGCACATGCCTGGGTTGCAGGCCAGATCCCCAGTTGGGGGCACATGAGAAGCAACCACACACTGATGTTTGCGTCTCTTTCCCTATATCTAAAGATAAATAAAATCTTTAAAGTGACCCTGCAGCCACTGGGCTGCTCCAAGTGGGTCTGACTTGGGTGCAGGAGACCCCGAGATTCTGTGGACCCCAATACTTCCTGCGTGGGTGGCCCTCTGTGGAGCTGCGTCTTCCTGGTGACAGGTGGGCAGCAGTGCTGGCAGCCGACACAGCGCGTCTCCCACCAGCTTTATTTGTTGCACACCAGCCAGTCACGCACAAGGTGGAGAAGTCCGCGGGGGGAGCAGGAGGCTGGCCAGGGAGCGGGGCGCAGGGCCCTGGAGCCAGGCTGGGGGCACCAGGGACACAGCGTGAGGCAGAGGGTGCTGGTGCAGGAGGTGGCCTGGTCTACACCCTAAGGAGGAAAGGCTGTGGGCCCTCGGGTCACTGTTCCCTGAAGTGGACTCACCACGATGGGTGGGCAGGAAGTCAGCTCCGGTCAGCAGGAGCCTCCCAGGGGGGCGGGACGTGGGGTGGGGGCTGAGCCTCTCTGGGCACACAGGGTGGCACCCCTCTGGTCGCTGGTGCCCTCTGCTCATCCTGCCTATGCACCCGAGCAGCTTAGAGGGGGGAGTACAAGGATGTGCTGCCACACAGGTGCCTTGCAGGGGGCGGGAGGCTGCCACTCTGTTAAATACACGGCAGGCAGATGCCAAGTGGCAGGAAGCGGGTGGTGGTCTCTCGGGGTCTCCAGGGCTCTCGGTGGCGGTCGTCCTCCATCAGAAGGGACTGTCACTCTCCCTCGTGGGCTGTGGCTCCTGCCGCCTCCTGGCCTCCAGGAAGGCCAGCTCCTTGGCCTCTTTCTTCTGGTTCCGGGCCTCGTACTCCAGCCTGCAGGCCAGCCAGGCGTGAGCTGTGTGCTCAGCCTGGGGCCTGGAGCTCCACGTGCCCTGCAGTCCAGTGGAGGCCTCACCTGTTCGTGATGATGCGCTGGACGATGAGGTCCGTGGTGAGGTCACTCCCACTGTCCACCTGACAGAAGATGCCCCTCCTCTTGGGCTCCTGGAGGCAGGGAGTAGGGAGGAGATGCAGGCTCTCTTCTGGACCCCAGGAGGCTGCCCAGCGCCCCAGTGCAGTCAGGGCAGTTTCTCTCACTCATTAGCACCTGCCTCCCCGGACTGCGGGGCCCTCGGAGCAGCGGCGGCCACCACACCCATTCCCCAGACTGGCCCGGGCTCGGGGCCAGCGCACCCCACCTGGTACGGGTCAGAGCCGTCCCTGTCAGGCACGATTTCCGTCTTCCCGTGACACACTACGTCCACCTGCGGAGGGAGCAGGGGTCAGGGAGCCCCCCAGCACCGCCCCAGGTGGCCCCCCACCCCAGGGAGGCAGACACAGCCAATGTGTGCTGCCCAGCCCCTGCCTCAGCCCAGTGTGCCCTGGGACGCTCACCGGGGAGCCTCACCTTGAAGTGGTCCAGGAGCTCGGCTGTGACTGCGTATGGAGCCCCGATCACCACCTCTGACACGTACTGCAGAGGCAGGGGGCGTGGCGGGTTAGCTGGGACCCCACTGGGCTGGCCAGTGGGGACACAAGAACTCAGGGAGGCAGCGTGGCGGGGCCAGCTGTCCAGGGCCCCTGAGGGGCCTCCTGCCCACCCCGCCCAGCCCTGCTTACCCGGCAGGCCAGTACACTCAGGGTCCGCTCATGCAGGTTCATGATGGGGTAGTTCTTGCCCTTGTAGCGGTTGACCTCCTAAGGCCAGAGTGAGAGCAGGTCAGCAGGCCTCCTGCCAGTGGTCCCTTGGGGGGTGCCCACCAGTGTGGGAGTGGCCTGGAGGACAGCCCTGCCCCGAGAGACCCCAGCTAGTCTCTCAGCCCCCATAGCACCCAGGGCCTCACTCCCCTGTGCCCGCCGCAAGGGACCCATGACCAGCTTCCTGGAGCTGAGACCTGGTCGAAGTGCAGGCCGGCGATAACGTAGGGCCTCTCCGCCAGGCCGTGCACCTTCTCCAGGAAGTCGACGTGCCCAATGTCTGCGCCCAGGTTCAGGAGCAAGTAACGCGGCAGGAGCTGATGCAGGCCCGCCCTCGACAGTCCCGCAGCCAGCCCGCCCCAGGGCCTCTCGAAGTCAGAGGCCTCCCCTAGGGGCAGGTGTGGACACCCCCCGCCCCCAGGTCTAGAGGATACGGAACAGGTCAAAGGCACCGGCCACGTAAATGACTGTCTCGCCGGGCTGAGGCTCCTTCCCCGAGGCAAACTGGATGATCTTCTGGGATGTCTGCAGAAACTGGGACACCCCTGTCCAGGGGTTCCGCCCTCCTGGGCACTGAGAACCCAGAGGGCTGTGATCAGCGACAGACCTTGCGGGCACGTGCCCCCTCTTCTGAGCCCGGCACAACCTGCCGTGCCTGCCCATCTGCTCTGAGGCAAGGTGGGGGGGGCAGCAGGTGTTGGGGCTACAGGGCAGGACTCTAAACCCCAGCTGCAGCCTGCCAGCTGGCTCCTGGCTGCCTCCAGTATACACCAGGGCCAGGCTGGGCGGGTCCCCTGTGGCGAGTGGGACTGTGGCCCCACCCCATGGTCACAGTGGAAACTGCAGCCGCCGCCACCTAGCTCCAGAAGGAAGGAGGCCAATGAACACAGCACTTGTGAGGGCCCCACAGCCCAAGGCCACCGCTGGTCACCTGGGAGGAGCCTTCTGAAAAAAGCATCTCCCTGGCAGGGGTAGATGAGGGGACTAGAAAGGGGGAGAGGGCCAGGCCGCTCCTCCTCCAGGCAGCGCTGGTTGGTCCCTGCTCCGAGCCCAGAGGCAGGAAGCAGGGTGGAAGGTGAGGCTCTGGGCAACACTCGCCTTGCCAAAACTGTCCGCGTACTCCCGGTACTCTGAGGACATCTCCTGCAAGAAAGGGCAGGGGGTAGGGGTCGGGTGCCGTGCCCTCCAGACACAGCCAACTAGGGGGACACTGCAGCCCACTGTTCTTCAGCCCACGGAAGGGCAGACATTCCTCCTGCCCTCCCAGTGATGTCCGAGGTCTGGGGACCTCAGAGATTTGGTCCCACCTCCCAGGACTCACTTGGCTACTGTGATGGGCCTTGGTGACCAGCAGCATGCGGCCGACGAGGTCCGTGGTGGACACGCCCTGGGTGCGCTTGCACTCTCTGGGGACAGAAGTGGCAACGAAGAAGTGTGGTCGGAGCTCTTGGGTCACCCCGCCTAGGGCAGCCCAGCCTCCTGGCACGCTGTGCACACAGGCACGTCCCTGATCCTCTTGGCTGCGACAGAGACCTGGGGTGCTCTGCTGTGCAGCACCCCTGGCCATGGCCACGGCCACAGCAGCCCGGACATGCCGCCCAGACGCTGAGTCCCTCTCCCACAAAGGGCCCGAGATGGGGCTTACCTGTACCTCCCAGCCTGCTTTACTTCCTCGTAGGTGTCCCGGCCGTCCACAGTCAGTGTGATGTCATCTACGGAGCAACATGGGGACATGGGTCGCTAACCCAAAGCCACCAAGACCTTCAAGGCTCGCAGTCCCCCTTCCCAGGCCTGCCCTCGTGGCTGTTTCTGGGGGTGGAGCTAAAATGCTCTCAGGCCCCCAAAGGGCTCAGGGCTCCCCAAAGCATGAAGAAGCGCAGTGCCACCAGTGACCCCGGCAGTCTGAGGCTGCCTCGAGTGCCCACTCACTGCCGTGGACACAGAAGTCGCAGCTGTACTTGTCCAGCGTCTCCAGCGTGGTGACGTAGGGAGCCGCCGGCACCACCTCGTCCACCCACTTGATGGCCTGCACCATCCGGTACCGCTCCTCCTGCGTGAACACTGGGGGGCCCTTGTGCTTGGCGATCTCCGCTAGGGCCAGAGCAAAGGGGCGGACACAGTGGTGGTCCGTGATGGGCTGGGCTGCCAGTTCGCTGGCCGCTTCCTGGGAGGGCCCTCCCACACGCAAGCGGCCACCGCCCTGTCCCCCTCAGACTGGCACAGCCGCTCAGGCCAGCATGCTGGGTAAGTGTACAGTCCCCTCATCCAACCAGAGTCCCCGGCAACGCTGGGGGCCGCCCCAGGTGGCATGGGGGTGGGGAGGGTGGCAAGGCCGCCCCAGCCTACCATCGGTGTGCACACCCACGATGAGGTAGTCGCCCATGGCCCGTGCCTGGCGCAGCTGGTTGGAGTGGCCGTAATGCACCATGTCGTAGCTGCGGGAGGGCGGGGCAGTCACTCCCTGGGCTGGGGCTGAGTGGTCCGTGCGTAGTGAGGAGCACAGCCTGGCCCCGCTGTGCCTTCCCAGAAGCGACCACCAGGAACTTCTCCCCAGGGTCTGGCTGGGCCTTGAGCTTTAGGAGGGGAGCTGGGTGCTCAGCTCCACACAGTGCTGGTCCCTGGGCCCAGGGCCAGATGCAGGGAGCATCCAGCTGTGCCCAGGGACGAGGCCTACAGGTCCCAAGGGCTGGAGAGCAGAAACAACAGCCCTGCTCCCCGCTCCTGGGACAGCATGGCCCTCAGAGCCCCTCCCAGATGCAAAGTGCCACAGGTGGAATTCAAGCTGTGGAATTCAAGGGTGGGCTAAACCCAGTGCTGCCCTGAGGCAAGTGGAGAGCCTCTGGGCCAACAGGCAGCACGGTCCAACCAGCGCACAAGGGAATTTGCTCCCACACGGCCTCCAGAGCCTCCGGGAGCGGGGCCGATCCCCACCTCCCCGCCACCTGGTTCTAGAGCTTTATCTGCCACGCTGTGCCTGGTTAGAGTAACCTCTCAACTTGAAGGCCACGGACAGCAGCCACTGCGGCTGGGTCCCCCGTGTGCCCTGTGTGTGCCAGGGACCCTCACTGCTCTACAGCCCGAGCTGCGCCCTTAAACCCGTTCTACTCCTTCCGGCCTCACGCCACCTTCTGAGGAGGCAAAGCTGTCCTGCTTCTCCAGGTGACTCAGAGCCATTCCATCTGTGACCCCGGTCTCACCACACCAGGCCCGGGCGGCCAGGCCTGTGGGATGGCGGGGCTCTGGCCCTGGGGTAAGGGGAGAAAGAAGTTCAAATCCAGGGGCACCCAGGCCAGCCCCCTGTGCCACCGGACAGGCTGGGCCAGGGGGGTGCACGAAATGCAGGGTGGTGCTGGGGCCAGAGTGTGTCCCAGTCACTGCAGCCTGTGGCCGTGGCAGCGGGGGCAAGGGTCTGCTGGCCAGGGCCAGGGTCAGAGTCCACAGACATGAAGCCACCCTCCTTCTGTCTAAGGTGATTCCAGTGTAGACACCGCAGGTAAGGGCGTATTTTCTTTTCTGCTTGCTCCAGGAAAGGGCTGAGAAAGCATCACAGGTAGTAAGTTATCATGTGACAGCCCCAAACAGCGTCTGACAACCCCACCGTGTGGCCCACAGAAGAGAGGGTGCGAGGGCACCCAGGGGCTTCAGTTCCTGCGCTGACAATGCCCAGGCACCCAGGAGAACCTCACTGGTTCTGTGCTGGCCAAGCTGGGGAACCTGACACAGACACCCCTGGGGAAGACCGTGGGTGCCTGGCTCCTTCAGATGGCACTAAAATGATTAAACTCATCATGGGACTTCAGCCACAGAGGTCCATGAGCTGGGCGGGCCAGCCTGGCTCTGTCTGGGGCTTACTGGCAAACGTCGGGGAAGGAGCGCTTGCAGGAAGGGCGCTTCTCCCAGAACCCCAGTCTCCGCATCGGGGCCAGCGGTCCGGCCCCTCATGCTGGGCTGCCACGGCGGGGGTGGCCCTGGGTCCCAAGCGTCCTCTGGGCTCCAGTAGCCCGAGTCTGTGCCTGCTGACCACCCCCCGTAATCGACAGCCGACCCTGGCCCCAAGCAAAGGCCCCAAGTGAAGGCCAGTTCACACATGCGTCTCCGGGTGGCAGCGCAGAGGCCACCACAGCCCCGACCCGGTCCCCACTCTCCAACACTCGCCAACGTCCGCCGAAGCGCTCACCAGCCGTCACACCACACTCGCACCGCGGGCCTGCCCCCCGGGCCAGGCCGCTCGGCACCGACCGCCACCCCGTGTCCGTTTCGGATCATGTCCCCACAGCAGCAGCTCGCCAGGCGGGTTCTGAAACTCTGAGCGGCCGCTGCCTGCCCTGCCCCGCGCACGCGCTGTCACGCGGACCTCAGCAGTCGCTGGCGACCAATGGCAAGCGTCGCCCCGCCCACAGAGCCCCGCCCCGCCCATGTTTCGTGGGACCAATGGAGTGCGCCACCAGCTTCACCAGAACCGAGTCACGCCCTGTGAGTGCGGCCACTGGCATGCTTCTCCAGGATCGAGCCCCACCCCCTTCCCTCAGCTTTCCGCCAGTGTAAGGGCGCCTTCCCTGAGGTCGCACCTGGTGGAGGGGACGGCCGGACCACGTGGGGTACCTCCCACCCCCACGCCCCAAAGGAATCTGGCTGGGTGCCCACTCCAGACAGCGTTGGAAAGGCAGACACGCAGTGGCAAGGGAAGACAGTGCAGAGACGTTTAATAACAATAAAAAGGTCTGCCGAGAGCTAAGGCTCCAAACCGCCCCATTGCCGCATACCAAAGCAGAAAAAGTCTTGCTATCAAGTTAACATTCGTAGTAAGGAGTAGAAACGGGGTCGAGGGCCCTGAGAGCAGCCTGGTGAATGAGGTAAGGCAGCGTTTACTTCCTCTTGGCCCGCCGGGTGGGAGATAACCCGAGTTCTGTTCTCACGGGAAGGCGCGGCTGCCACCTCTTCAGAAGAGGCTGGATGGACCAGGTGTGGACTCCCAAGCCCATGCATGATGTGGGGGGGCAACCACAGCAGTGCAAGGGGCTTCCCGTCAAGGCAAATGGCTAAGCTCGTCCCGGTGAGAATGTCACTCCTAGAAAACTCTCATTAGAGACCCTGTGGGGCAGTCCTGTCCTGGCCTTCTGAGTGCCACCGGCCCCTGAATGAGAGCCCCAGCCGCCTGCAAAGTGCCAATGTCGTTCTCCGTCAAGTACCAGGTTATGTCACTCTCTTCCTTTTCATGCGTTTGGTGCAGCCCCTGCCAAACCAGCCACCCAGGATGGGGGCTGAGCTAAGAGGCGGACCCTGGTCCTCCGCCTGGAGCTCCTCGTGACTTCTGCGCAGTGACTTCCGACTGTGGCTCCCTTCTTCGCTGGCCTGCAGGGGGGTCGCCAGGGAGAAGATGGGGTCCTGCCACCTACCAAAAGGGGCAAACTGGGTCAGGTGTGCCTGGGAGCCTCTCACAGTCACAGCATGCCCCAGGGCGGGAAAGCTGACTGAGGAGGCGGCCCTGCTCCCTTTCTGTCTTAGCCCCGGCAGCCTTTGCTTGGTGGTGGCGCCACCGATCCTGAGCTGCAGGAGGGCTAGGCTCCCAGACTAGCTGGGCCTCGGCAGAACGTGTCCTCGTCGGTGATCTATCGGCCAGGCACGCGCGGGTGGCGCGGCAGTAGTCCCAGCATGGATGAGTCACTAGCAACTCTGGGCCCCGACTGTCACTTGGAAGGCCGTCACTTGGAAGGCCGGGGGCAGGTGGACCAGACCCTCTCCCCCTTCCCAGACCGGGAGACCTGACGGGAGGGAAGACCAGCTGACTAGGGAGGCGTGGCCTACAGGCTCCCGGGTGAGGTCATGTGTCTGAGATGTAGAACCACATATTATGAACTTAAGATACAGATAAGCACTGATAAGGAAAATGAGCTAAGTTAATGTAAAAAACAAAAAGTACAGTACACGATAGGCCCACATTACAGAACACCACAAACATAACATACAAGAATTGCCAGGCCCAGAAGGTGAAGGGATCCTTAATTCTTGAACCCTTTGATTAAAAGAGGTTATTGATTTCCCCTATAAGACCCTGAAAATTCACAGAGAAAGAAAGTGTAAACTTTTTACTCAATACACACACCACGTCTAAATTATCACAAATTCTGTATCAAGGAACAGTTTCTTTAAGCTTCCCCACAGCTGCCAGCTCCCCAAACCAAGATCCTGTTCGAGCAGTACTGCCCGTCCGGGGCCGCCCCTCCAGGGTGTCTGCCGTACAGGGGGAGCACACAGGCACACAGGGGGAGACTCCCTCTCCCCACAGGGAGTCACATCAGCCAGGGCGCCTGGCCAGTCCCTGCAGAGGCCACCACACTGCAGTCACACCTCAGACACTGTTTGCAACACCTCAAATCTCTCTCTACGCTCAGCTCACGAGAGAAGACAGACACAGCCCATCCACACAGGGGCGGGAAGGGGGGCGGGGCCCGTGTCCCCTCACCTGCTGTAAGTGGGGATCTCCAGGCCCAGCTCATCCATGAGGAGCTGCATGACATCATCGCACTTCCCATGGAGCTTCAGGACAGCCCATTCATCCTTCGGGGTCCACTGGGGACAGAGGAAGGTGAGTGAGGTCAGCACCTTGCCCCTTCCTGAGGTGCCTGAGTGCTGGGCGGGAACGTCCCAGGGACCCGGGGCCTAGCATGTGGCTCTGAGTACCAACTCACCTGTAAGTTCACGATGTAGAGCTTAGGCCGCCGACTGGGAGGCTTGGTCATACACCAGAGGCGCGGGTACTTCTTTAGAACCTGTGGGGACAGACCACACAGACCACACCAGTGACTAGAGCTATGGGGAGCTGGGTCCAGTGCCCAGCTGGCCAGCAGCCAGCAGGTTCACTCCCGTCCCACCCACAGTGCCATCTGTGTACCTTTAAGCTGGAGCCTAAACACAGGATTGTGTCTGCTTTGCTGGCAGCCTGGGTGGCCGCCTCCCAGTTCAGAGGCTGCCCTAGGGTACCCCTCTCCCCAAAGTGCACAATGGTGTCCCGGAGCGGGGCCCCGCACTTGTGGCAGGCCCGGCCTGTCTGGTGTCGGTGCAGGGCGGTGCGTTCCGTCACGTCGAACACCCGCACGTACTCCCTGTTGGGGGTGCAAGCCGTGCAGACCTAAGGTGGGGGGGAGGGCACTGTGAGCAGGAGTTGCTGGCCTGCCCAGGCTCCCGAGTCCCAGAGGGATCGCTCACTTCAATGTACATGTTCCC
Source organism: Desmodus rotundus (assembly GCF_022682495.2). Classification (NCBI taxonomy): domain Eukaryota; kingdom Metazoa; phylum Chordata; class Mammalia; order Chiroptera; family Phyllostomidae; genus Desmodus; species Desmodus rotundus. Next base: position 113,126,236 of record NC_071395.1, read on the forward strand.
GTGGAGCTCTGAGATGGCTGAGCGAGGCAGCCCGCTCCGCAGGTGGAGCCCGTCGCAGTTCTGAGACACCACATGCCGTACCTGGAGGGGACATGGTGGCACTCAGTGGCAAAGTTCTGAGACACCACATGCCGTACCTGGAGGGGACATGGTGGCACTCAGTGGCAAACCACCCCGAGTCGGGCTGGCCCAGTGCCCCCAGACCAGGGAAGCAGGCAGGTCCTGGCAGGACTTGGGAGGGCCCAACCCCAACAACTCTGAAGGACCTGGAGCAGCCTATGGGGCAAATGTTTGCATCACCCCCTCTCAGCCAGGCAGGGCTCAGGCCCAGATGCTCTTTAGGGTCATGATGCTTCAGGTCCTGGATGGCCCCCTTGGTGGAAGGGGCTCAGCAGAGGGTCTTGAGGTTTCCTGTGAGTCCTTTCCGTGTGGACACAGAGGAAAAGCACCAAGGCTGCACTCCAGGCCCCACGCCACAGATGCGGCAAGCACCCCAGCCAGCCAGCTAGCCATACGGGGCTCTTACCAGCTTCTGCTCGTGTAACCGGGCGATGCTCATGTGGGTGAGGGTGGGCTCAGCCTCGCTCAGGTCAGCAGCACTGCCAGGCGGAAGGGAAGCAGAGGTCAGGCTCGTACTGCCCCCACTCACTGCAGGGGAAGGCTGTGAGAGGCTCCTTACCTAACGCGCCTCCCCTTCTGAAGCAGTGTCCACACTCCGTTAGGGCCCCGGTAATCCGGTATGGAGGCTGCCTGCATGTTCAAAGGGAAGATAAGCCCAGTGAACAGGCACCACTGTACGTACCAGCAGAGTCCCCAAGAACAGGAAGCCAGTGTTTTTCCCAACACGATGCAGGCTGGCCCTTGGACTGGCCTCTGTTCACCCCACAGGCTCAGCATCTCCTGCCGGAACCCCGATGGAGTGTGTACGTGCCCTTCCCAGTGCCTCCTCCCAGACTCCAGTGAACCCTGCTCCCTCTGGGGGCTCCTCCAGCAACACATATGGCCATTCTCCACACTGAGGGGGGCGCTGGTCAGGCTCACCTGTGTTCCCAGAGCCTAGCAAGTGCAGAAGATGACCCTCTAGATGTGACCCACCTCTACCCAAGTTCTCCCATCCAGACGATGAAAATGCTTTCTGCTCTAACCTCCACAGGGACAGGATGGCCTCTCCAGGAGAGGTAAACACGACTGAGTCTCCCGGGTCCCCCATCCAGCAGAACAAAGTCACTGGAGAGACAGAAAGTGTGCCAGGATCCAGGTGCCTCGTGCCCCACAGGCTGAGTGATCTCTCTTCTGGGGAGCCCTATCTCCTCCCTGCTGCTTAAGCTCAGAAAAATGCCCACCATGATCAGTAGCTCGCACTCACATCAAAAAGCAGACCCTCACACTGTGACACTCAGAGCAAATTAATGAGTGGCGCGGGGCTCTCTGTGCCACTTGCAGCTCTGTAAGAAATGAAACGACCCCTCCGAAACCACCTCATGGCAGGACTCACATGTGACCCTGGGGGAGGAGACCAGACTGCCTGTGCGTCAGCTATTTGTGAGTTAGAGCCGCTGATGCCTCTGACACGTCCCTCCTCCTGGGCTCACTCCCTGTTTGGAGTCTTACTCTCACCTTGGCCTGTAAAATCTCACCCACCTGCCAAGGCCCGGACTCAGAGCCTTGGCCTACAGAAACCGGGTGGGAGGGGTTCCCAGCTCTGAGACCACAGAGGGTGTGTCTGCACTTTTCTCCAGGGACCTAACACAGCCGGCTTCATGTGACAGCCCTTTGCTGACGTGCTTTCTTCTTATCATCTACCAGCTTCTCCAGGATGGAGGGCCTCAGGGTTCACCTCTGCTGGGTCTACACGTTGGTCACACTCGACACCCACCTGCCCATTAGGCAAATAATGTGTCATCACAGTGTCCAAGCTGGTCATGCATATTCCACGGCCCAGGACAGCTTCGCAAGAACACGTCTGGAAACCCAGCACGTCTGTCTCCCTTACCTGGCGTCCTCTGATTCGCACTGCCGTGCTCCCTACTCACCTCTCTCTGACATCCAGAAAAACAATGAATGGGGACCCACGGCAGTTTGAGGCTCAGCTCTCCCAGGTTGCCTTGGGACAGTACGATCACCGTCTTAGTTTGAAATGAGGTGCTTGCAAGTACTAAGCTATTATGTCCTTTTTTATGTTCCTTCCTTGTTTTTAACTGGGTGTGGCACACAGCACACACCTTCAAAACTATTTACTTAGTGAGGTTTTAAATGGAGTCACTTCAAGCTTCTCAACCTCAGAGCGGCTGTGAAGGGGAATTTTTGGCGAATCAGGACTCGACCCGTGGGTCAGACAACCAAAAGGGGGCGCCCGAGGCCCACCCCGTCCCAGCGGCCCAAGTTGCTCCCGGACTCTGGAGCCGCCCCGCGCTCGGCCGGCTGCCCACGCCTCGCTTCCCTACCGTGCTGATGCCCGCGCCCGTGTAGATGACCAGGTACTTGGCGTTCCGCACTGCGCCGGCCAGCTCCCGCACTTTTCTCCGCAGCTCCTCGGGGTCATCGCACACCTGCCGAGACCCCCAGGACGGTCGTGAACCCCTCCCCGTCCCGCTCGCCCCCACTCGGCTCCTGCCCGCCCAGGGCGCCGCAGGACTTGCCTCCTCCTGCCGCCGCTTCAGGCCCTCGCGCCGCAGGTTCCGGCCCTGCAGCTCGGTCACCAGGTCCGCGCTCTCGGCCAGGAGCCGGCCCTCCTCTGCGCTGCGCTCGGTCGCCGCCTTCCTCAGGATGCGCGACACCTGCGGGCGCGGGGCGGACGGTGAGCGCGGCTCGCGCCAGGGGCGCGGGGTGGGGCGGGCGGCGGCAGCGTACCTGACGGAGGCGCTCCCGCTGCTGCTCCTCCCGCAGCCGCCGCACCCGCTCGGCGGCCTTGCGCTCCGAGCGGCTCAGACCCCCGGCTGCCATCGCTCCCGGGGAGACGCGCGCTTCCGCTTCCGCCTCCCGGCTGGCCGCACACTGGCGCATGCGCGCGAGACCCCGCCCTTCCGGCCCCGCCCTCGCCACCCCAAGGAAGCACCTGCCAGTCTTTTTAAAAGGAGTTTATTGATCATATACAAAATAAAGAAAACCTCATATATCACAAACATACACTATGTACAGCAATAAATACCCGGGGCCTGGCCCAGTGCCGCCCCTCCTGGACAATAATTTAGCAATAAATACTGCACAGGGCAGGGTAGCGCCAAGGCGGGCCGCCCCCACGAGGCCCCCCCACCCGGACCTCCAACACCACCCCGCCGCTGGGGAGACCCCAGGGTACTCCCCCCTCCCCCTGGCTTCAGCCCCGGGCAGGGCAGGCAAGGTGCGAACGACTCTGCTCGGACCCACCCTCTCAGCGCCAGGAGAGCAGCAGAGCCGGCCACACTGGGCAGCCCTTGTCCCGTTGCCCTGGATGCCAGGAGAAGGCTTGCTGCACCCACCCCCGTTTGGTTAAAGGCTTCCGGGACTAGCAGTTGGAGGGGAGGGGAAGAAGGAAGGGTCATTCCTCATAGTTCACTGGGGACACCCACGTATCAAGGCTGCTGCTCCAGGGTAGGGTGCAACTGTGTGCCACAGGCCCGACAGGCACAGCACACGCCCAGGACACACAGGCCAGAGCAGGGCAGGCCGCCTGCTCAAGAGCACACCCCTGTCTCCCCATCTGCTCCAAAACCAGACAGCCAACAGGAAGGCAAAAACGCGCCAAAAAGAATTATTTAGTGGCTTCTTGGGGAAAAAATCGTTAATGTGTTGGTTCCTTTCACCAAACCACAGCCTAAAAAAGTAACTTACAAGATCCCAGAGCGGAAACGGTGCTGTAGGTTGTGGTCCAGGCTTCCCAGCTGTGGATGGGAGCTCTGGCCAGCAGGCCACCTAGGACCTGCAGGCAGCAGGGACCAGATGGGGCTTGACCACTGGTCCCAAAGCAGACGACAGCACATCAGAGCTCTGGGCCCCGGACGTGACCACTGAGGCTGCTGCTGCTGGTCAGGGTTGGGCACACAGACTTGAAGCACAGACCCAAGAGGAGAAAAGCCCTGGTCAGACAGAAGCACACCTCCTAGCTGCCAGGGAGCAGCCACGCCTTCTCGCCCACACAAAGGGCAGTGCTGCCTGGAGCAGCAGCCAGGGGTTGGGGGAGGGCTCCCTGGGGCGTGCTTGGGGAAGGAGCAGACCTGTTCCCACAGGGTTCTCCTCTGAAATCTGAGTGTCCATTCTGGGGTAAGGGAGTAATTGGGCGGGAGCAAGGTGGTGGTTGGGGGGGAGGTACACAGTATGGTTTACTTAGTGGACACATTTGGGAGACTTGGCTTTGGCCAAAGCCCTCCATTCACTGTGTGGGAAAAGTTGAGTAGAGGAAGAGGGAATACAATACCCTCACAGCAGGAAAACTGAATTAACAAGAACCAGAAAGACACCAACCAGTCACATGTGGACACAGAACCTGCTGTCAAGAAACCAAGGAAAGGGGACACAGGGCAGAGGGGCCCTGCAGGGCTGGCTCCACAGGACCTGGGTGCTCCCCTGGCCCAGAGGGCAGTTGCTTCAAACCCAAAAACTCTGAAAGGAACCATGTCCTCACTAACTCCAGGCGCTTCTCCTATAAACCAAACCCAGGACCTGCCATTCCTGCTCAGCACCGCCCACTGGAAAACCTCCTCTTGCCTTCCTCACCCCGCTCCTCCCTCCATCCCCAGGTCCGCAGCCTGGCCGAAGTGTGCAGAGATGGACAACCACCTCCCAGCCAGGACAAAAGTGGGCATGGTAAACGGCCGTGGAGGGCCCATCCCTCACAGCACCAGGACTGCGCATGACCTCTCTTTAGGGATCGTTATGATTCGATTCCAGGGCATTGCTCCTACAACCATTGGCAACTCTCGTCAGGCTCCTAAGACAGAGGCAGATTGGAGGGGAGGAAGCCACTGAGCGGTGTGGTGGAGCGGCGTGGCGCCCACAGTCAGAACCAGCACTGCAGGCTGACCCAGGTGCACCCGGGAGCATCTCCAAACATCTAGACCCAGAGAAGCCTGTCAACAGGGTGGAAGCTGACGCCACGCCCCTGCTCCTGCCCCACAGGTGTGCGGGGCCAATCACTGGGATGAAAACCCAGCTGCCCGCCAGGTGACACCCCGCGAGGCCACACTATTGCACTTCTGTGCTTTACAGGTGTTCAGAGCCCCCAGAGAAGCCAACCAGCAACCCCAAGGAGAGGCGGCAGCCCTTGGAGATGATGGCACTAGCCTCCTGGGGACAGACACCACAGGCTCCTATGACTACAAGGAGCTTTCCCAGCCAAGCATGGGAAACTGGCAGCCTGCACCAGAGGCCCAGATGGGGAGGCAGGCTCAGCCCCAGAGACAAGTACCCCAACAAGCCAAGCGTCAGATCCCTGGAAGACATAGATCCCAAAGGGAGGCGGAAGAAGGCCTGAAGCCCAGAGCTGCCAACGTGATCGGGGAGAGGAAGGATGGGACCTGGCCCTGGAGATGCAGCCCTTGTCTGGCCCTGGTGGCAACCCCAGGCCCTCAGGCAGGCACAAGGGGCTGCCCCAGGCAGGCCCCGGAACCGCCTGGCTCTGCCTAGGAAGCACCGCCCCGCAGCACGAAAACAGTTCTGGGGTCAGTGGGCCCCTGGGTGCCCCAACTGAGGCCCATGTGAAACAAAGCAGGGTGCGGCGGCCAGAGCTGGAGCAGGGCAACCGAACACCAGAAGGAAGACAGGCAGGGCAGGCAGCTTTGCTGCGGCCCCGTGGGCGCCCACAGGGACTCCCTGGTCTCTGCAAAGCCCCCACCCAGGGCCACAGGCAGTGAGCATGGCAGCAGCGTGCGGGGCCCCCGGGATAGCCCCGTCTCACCTACCCTGCCGATGGATCAGCCCAAGCCTGACACACACATGCGAAGCCAAGGGCTGGGAGCGGCAGAGCCCTGAATCGGACCTCCTGGAGGCCTGGGGCAGGCAGCGAGGCCAGAGACCGGGCTGGAGGGCACAGAACCGCCCCCCTGAAACTCTGCTGGAGCAGGTCCTGCCCGGCACCCCAGCCTGTGCCCAGCACGTCAGCAGAAGCAAAACACAACCAAATCTGAAAACAAACACGGGAAAACAGACACAAGAAGTGACACCCACAGGTCAAAGGTCACCAGAAGCACCAGCACGAGACGCTGCACGAGACCTCACCAGGCACGACGACACTGCACTGGCAGGAGAAGGAAGCAGGAAGGGCAGGGGAGTAAGTCACTTTCGGTACAATTGCAGAAGAGTCAGCAAAGAGGACGGCGGCGCGCCTTCTGGTCGCTCGCAGCTGGGCTTTTTTTGTGTTTTTTTTTTGTCTTTTTTAAACTAAGTTTTATAAATAACATCTGATAACTCTGTGTATATAAAAACTAAACTCCAACAGCCACAAAGACTTGTCTGTAAGTTTACAAGAAAGGGATTTTTTTTTTTGTTATTTTTTTTCTTTTTTTAAACTAGCAAAGTTTCTATTATACTTTTTTTCCCTTTTCCATTTATACGGTCAAATGTTCTTGTTTGTTTTTTGTAAAAAGACAGTTTTATAAATACTCTGCAGCTCTTTTTTTTTTCTTCAGCTTTTAAACATATAATTTAATAACTTCGTAAAAGAAACTTCTCTCTTTTAAATAAAGGGCTATGTAACCACACAGACAGGTCATGTAAACAGTGACACGGGACCCACCGCAGGACACTGGACACCCTCTCGTACGCTTGCTCACAACCAGTGACTCGGTCTTGTTCAGTGCAATGTGCCAGGCGAGCGCACCAAGGGCCCTGGCCCACAGCCACACGACGCCCATCCCCCCAGCCATCGGCCGCTGGCCTGCCTGTCCAGGGCCCTCAAGGACACCCGACTCCTCGAAGCAGAGCCCACCTATGCCTGCTGGCCAAGCTGCGAGCAAACCGCCCAGAACCCCGGCAGCCCGGCCACTGCCGGGGCCTGTGGGCCACTGGGAAGGGAGCAGCCCTCCTGCCCCGGAGCGCCCCCTGTTCAGGGACACTGGAGCCCCACAGCTTGCTCGGTCTTTCCGTCTGTTCCCGCAGGGCCAGCTCTGGGTCTGAAGCCCACGTGGCCTTGGTACAAAGGGGGCTGGGGTGACCCCACGTCACCGCCGAACTGACCAATCCCAACATACAAAACACACGATGACAACGACGAGATCAAGGGGCTCAGCCCGGTGCCCCAGGGGTGCGGGTTGTGCTTTGCAGGGAAGGGAGGAGGTAGGAGAAGAAGGGAGGGGGAGGAGGAGGAAGGGGACAGGGCTGCCAAAATCACACACGCCTAATGGCCCCTCGCAGACCCGCCTGGGCAAGTGCGCATCCCTACGACCGGGCGTCCGTCTTGGACTTTACTATTGTGATGACGCTGGTGGCAGCCACCTTGCCGGGGACGAGGGGCCCCAGGCCGGCAGCAAGGGGGCCCCGAGCTGGTGCCACAGGGCCACGGGCCACAGTCCTGGCGAAGTTCTGCAGGGCCTCGTACTTGGAGCGCAGCGCGTCGAGCTCCAGCTTCATGCTGGCGTTCTCTGAGGCCAGCTTCTCCACCTCCTGCTGCAGCTCCGCCTTCTGCTTCTCCAGCTCCTCCTTCTGTGTCACCCGCTTCACACGGCAGCTGGCGGCGTAGCCGCGGTTCTTGAGCGTGCGTCGGCGCTGCTTCAGCTGGACGATCTCCTCCTTGGACAGGCCCCGCAGGTGCTGGTTCAGCTCCCGCACCGACATGGTCACCAGCTCCTCGTCCGTCAGGCTGGTGCCATTCTCGCCGGGCTCCCTCTTCACCTATGGGCGGCGCAGCACACAAGGTCACAGGCCGGGCAGCCGCCATCCCTGTCCCAGCCCCAAGATGCGCCCACCCTGCCTGCTCACCTTCAAGGCCTTGTTTCCTTTATTGGGGGTCGTCATAACCCGGGGGCACAGCAAGCAGGCACTCTGCGAGATAGGGGGCAGAGGTCAGGATCCTGGAGGTGACACCCCTTCCCCTCCGCACCTCCACCCACCCACTCCCAATACCTGGCCCTGAGGACTGCCCCTCGGCCTTGCCTCTCCTGAGCTGGGCTGCTCCCTGTCTACCCTGCCCCTAGAAAATCAGGTGGGAGGCTAGGAAGGTCCAAGGGGAAAGGGAGAATTGAAGGCCTGTGAGAAAGGCCAAGGCAAGAAAAGGGGCTGGGGAAGAGATTAGAAGGGTGCAGGAGGGGCCAGCCTAGAAGGAAGCCCACAGCTTTAAAAATAGCCCCAGTGCGAGCCTAGAGCCCAGAGCTGCTCTTCCTGGCGAGTCATGCTGACTCAGCATATCCCTCCTCTCCCTCCCCGGGCAGGCGCTTCCAAGGCCCTGAGCCAGCGCGGCCCCAGGGGACCGGCAGCCAGAGCAGAAAGCTGCTGGGGCCAGAAAGGCCAGCAGGCCCGCTGCAGGTGAGGGCCAGGGCCAGCTGCCCTACACGTGTGTATTCAGGGGGCCAGCCTCCTACAGCCCTTTCCCCCAAGTCAGCCTGGGGCAAAGTCCCACTCCCAGGAAGGCTTAGGGAGCCACCCCCACTGGGAACTCAGGGCAGGGGGGAGCACAGGGGAGTTCCTGATCTTCCCAGAGCCTTCTCACTTTGAAGAGTGGCAAGTGGGCCACCCAACTAGCCCTGGCAGGAGCTTACCCACCCTCCAGGTGGCAGGAACGACACGGCACCCGGCTGCTGATGGAGTAACCACCCTGTGGCTTTGGGTTGCAGCATCTCCCACCCCTGCCCTCCCCGTCCAGGGTGTTTCACAAGAGTGCCCGCAGTTACACCTTCAGGGACCGGCTCAGCCCCCGCTGGGCCCATGACCAGCTCTCTGGCCCCCCCAGAGCAGGAAACAAAAGCAAAGGGCTAGGTGGCTGGACCAGAGGCCACCCATTTGGTCACCCTTCCCGCACCCTACTCTCACCTTCTGCTCCCTAAAGCCCTGCCAAGAACAGCTCTGAACACTCGTCCTGAGACCTCTGGCGGAACATGCCACCACCAGGCTGGCCGCCCCCGTCCCCCACTTTGTGCTCTACTTTCCAGGTTAGATGCAGGGAGGTAAATGGCTGGACAGCTAAGCTGCCTCCAGTCTCCTACTTGGAGGAAGCCACAGGGCTTCAGGCAATTCTGGCTTGGCCAGGGTGGGGCGTCTTACCCTCACAGGGAGCTGAAGTGTGAGCCGGGGAAGTGGAAGCACAGTGGGCTCCAGGGAGGATACCCGCCCCCAGCCCTGCACCAGGAGGCCAGAGGCGTCCGCCCACAGCCAGGCCACCCGGGGCTTCAGGCAGGCCTGCGGCTCCAGAGCCCCTGGAGCCCGTTTCTTCCAGGGTGAAGGAGGCGCAAACCAGAACTGGAGGCCAGAAGGTCCTGAGGGCCACGCCTACCCTGGGCGAGCACAGGACAGAGGGCAGGGACACTGCCCTGAGTCCTACCCCTGTCCGTGGAAGGAGAAGCCCCCGCACCAGCTTTTCCCACCACCATGCTCCCTCCACCCCCAATGCTGAGTGCAGCGGTGACTTCCTGACGAGATCACACAGAAAAGTGCCTCCTCAACAGATTTCACCCTCCGCAGAAGGCCTGAACTCAGCACAAGCGCAGCCAATGGCCTCCTAATCAAAGGTGTGCAGGAGTGTGGGGGGGAGGGGCAGCCTCCGCAAAGCCAGGGCTGCCAGCCTCCTGGCCTCCTCCCACCTGGGGACACCCACAGATCTGACAGATAGCCCTGGGGACAGGATGGGAGTGATGGCTCTGAGCACCTCTGGAAGCCAGGAGCACCTCTGGAAGCCAGGCGGGGGGGACCCCCAAGACTGATCAAGAAGCTCCCTCCCACCCCCAGCGCTCCCCCCAGCCCTAAGGTTCACTCGGGGCCAGGGCCCAGTCATCCTTTATCTCAGCTCTGGCAGAGGCCAGGACCACTTTGTGGAGAAGACCCAGACGCCCCTAAGCCTCCAAAGCACCTTGGACCACGCACTCGGGCCAAGAGCCAGCCAGGAAAGGGAAAGAGATTCAGGTGGCCCATCCCTGTTCCCCAGGACCCAAGTCCAGGGCATGGACTCCAGGCAGGAGGCAAGACAGCTGGCACTAGCTCCTTTTCCTGGCCTGCAAACCCCAGTGGCCAAACCTCCCAGGCAAGCGTGGTCTTGAGCGCCAGTCTGGTACCCCAACCTAGCCAGCCTCGCTCCCACCCTACTCTCCGACCACCTCCCAGAAGCTCTCAGACACTGAAAGCCACTCTGAAAAGGGTCTAAGACTTAACTTCCACCAAGGCATAAGTAACTGAGAAGTCTTAAAGAGACACCCCTCCAGGAATCTGCATTTTCCTAAGGCATAAAATTCCAGCCAAAACATCAGCTGAGGTGCTAAAACATCTGGCATTGCTAAGCCCTGGGCTGTGTGTGCACCAGGTGGGGCAAAATTAGGTTCACAGTGGTTCACATGGAAAATGAGACACCAATAAATTTGACAAGAATAAACTGTCTCATGTGCTCACAACAGTCAGCCTACTTTTGCCCCACCCTGGAGGTGCGTGGCAGTGGGGGCGAATCCCTGAAGACAAACCAAAATGCCAGCTCAACCTAGCCATGAGCCCCTGAGCAAAGAGGGTGCTCCACTCTGGTCTAGACAAAATGCGCCCCATCCTCGAGGCCACGAACCACCCACACACCCTGGAGAGGTGGCCCAGGCCACACCACCTGGCCAGATACCAATCAGGAACACATTCTCTGCTAACCTGCACGACACTGAGCCCCAGCCTCCAGGGGACAACTCTGGGGTGACTGAAAATTGCATCCTTCCCCGCCAGCCCACCTGTTGTGTCCTAAAGACTAGGTGCCCTTCTACCTCCTGCCACCTGCAGCCTCAACCCAGGCCCCATGGCCCAGCAGCAAAGAGGGCAGGACCTGCTCACCAGGCACCTCGGCCCCAATGTCTAAGTCCCGCTGCTTCCTCTCATTTGCAATTTCCTGGTAGAGCTGTGCCTCCTTGCCAACCGTCCTGTCCACTGTCACCCAGGACTTGGAACAAGGTGTGCTCGGCCGGGCTCTTTCACAGGGCCCTGGGAGCCCCACTGGACCCCACCCTTTCCTCCTGCCACCCAGGCTGCCCCTCCCTGCAGACCTCCCCAGCCTCTGTCTCCCTCTCTGGTCAATACACTCCTGTCTTCCCCGCCCAGAGGCGCACAGCCCTCGGACCAGACCAGTCACAGGGAAAGCCTCTGCTTCCCGTCCCCTCGCTCGGCCCCTCTAAGCTCCGCCCCTTCTCTCACTCTGAGAACTATTTCCCAGTTTGGGGAACTGTCCCAGACGTGGGTCGGGGACCAGCTGCCTGGGAAAAGCCTGCCTGAGGGCGATGGGCAGGTCAGGGGCTTCATGGTCTACCTCATCGTGGCTCCCCCCACTTCCTCCTCACCACCCGGCCTTCAACTCGCACCTCAGCCCACACTTTAAAGGGCTCCCCAGCACCTGGGCCCAACCCCATCCACATCCCCACGTCCTCACGGTCCCTTCCACCTCTCGAGACTCGTCCTTTCAGGCCCCCGGCCCTAGCTCAAATCCCCCCAGGCACCGGGATGAGCATCGAGTGACCTCATGCTGATGACTCAGCAAGTCTCCCTCGGGCTCTGGCACGCGTGTGACGGAGCGGAGCCGGCGCGACCAGGGTCTTCAAAGCGCCCCCCCGTGCCGGCCCTCCCCTGGCCCGCCTAGGACCCCTGCGCCTGGGAAGGAGCCCACACAGACACCTGATGAATCAGCAACTCGGGCCGAGGCCACCGGGCTCCTCCGCGAAGCCCAGGGCACCCCTCTCGACCCCACCCTTTCCTCCCGCCACCCTGGCCGCCCCTCCTTCCAGGTCGCCCCAGCCTCCACTGAGCGAGGCGCGCGTTCGCCCCGCCCGCCCGCCCGTCCCCCCTCCGAAAACGCGGCCCACCCCCTAGCACCCCGGGCGCAGGGGCTAGCAGTGCCCTGTCCGGTGGGGAAATCGAGGCACGGGCCGCCAGCAGGGAGCGGGGCAGACCCGAAGCCAGGAGCGTTCGGCCCGTGCCGCGAGGGTCCACCGGGAAGAACCGTGGCCCAGTCGGCCGCACCCGGGCCCGGAGCCCCCGCCGCCCGCTGCCCCCCGCCCCGCCGGGCCCGCCGCCGCACTCACCCAACACACTGCGGGCCCGGGCGGGCCGAGGCCGGGACGGGGGGGGGCGGCGATCGCTCGGAGGCTGCGCGGGACTGGGCCGCGCGGGGGCTTCGGGCCCGGGATGGGGGCTCGCCGCCTGCGCGGGCCGAGCCGAGCGCGCTGGGAAGGCCGGGCTGGACCAGGCTTGGGATCCGCCGCCGCCGCCGCCGCTCCACAGACGTCACATGATGTTTGGTCACGTGGGCTCCATTCATGAAGCGGCGTCTCGACCGGCCGGGGCTTAAAGGGGAAGGCGCGGCGACGGCGGCGGCGGCGGCGGCGGGGGCGGGGCGAGGTCGCACTGCGCCTGCGTACACGGGCTCCGTCGCCCCGGCAACACGCATAGCTCCCAGCCCGGCTTGGTCTCGCGGGACTACCTCCGGCGCGCGCTCCCCGGAGGCCACGCCCCCTTTCCGGCCATCAAGGCGGGGCCTCGTGACCTGCCCAGTCGCTCTCCTGACCATTGTGTGCTGACACTTTGAAAGGCCACGTGTCCAAGAGGCCCCCTGCCACCTGCACAGGGTGGCGGATCGCGCCTGGCGCTCACGCCTTAGGAGAGCTGTGCAGGGACACAAGGTCCCACAAGCACTCCAGGCCCAGCACTGGCCGCGGGCAGCGGGTGCGAGGGGAGTGGCCAGGCCTCTGGAGGCCACCCTGGCAGAGACTGGGAATGGCGTCGAGACCCTTGTTTCATCTGTCGTGCATGCTCTTCCGTGTTTTCGTGTTGCCCCTTCCTTCTTTGTCCCCAAAGTGCCTCATCCTTCCACCCACGTGCCCTGAGCCTTGGTTTGGAGCCGGTCCAGGGGAAGGGGGTAAATGACACGAGAAACTGCAATGCGGTTCTTCGGGGGCTCTCCTGGCCACCCCCTTCCGCCCCTCAAGGGAAAACCACCGCTTGGCCTGGGTGCTCCCGATGGTCTTACAGACGCCCAGTTGGGGGGTAGGCGTGGCAGCAGGGAGTTGTCAGCGTCCGAGGCAAGGGGCCTCATCCTGCTGTGTCCATGCTCTGCAACTGTTCGCTGGTTGTGCAGACGGGACCCTCCTGGTTCCACAAAGGGTTCTGACCTTTGGCAGCTCCTCTGATGTTATGGGCCTCCGGTAAGGGGTAATTTTATGTGTCCACGTGATTGAGACCGGGATGCCCAAATATTAGATCAAATTCGCTGCCTGTTTCGTGAGGGTAATTTTGCAAGAGAGTAACATTTAAGCTGGTAGACTTCAATAGATCACCCTCCATGATATGGGTGGGGCTCACCCAATCAGCCGCAGGCCCAAACTGCACAGAGACGGAGCCTCCCAGGAGAGAGAATTCCCTGCCTCCAGACACACCAGCAGGCCAGCTCTCCCTGCCTCGTGGTCACTGAGCTGGAACACCAGCTGCCTGGGTACCCAGCCTACCAGCCTGCCCTGCAGAAGGGACTTGCTAGCCTCCATGTCTGCGCCAACCACTTCCTTGAAACAAATCTCTTTATATACGTACTAGTATCTGTTTCCACCTCCTGCTGGTTCTGTTTCTCTGGAGAACCCTAACACAGCTAGCCCCCTAGGGCCTGCCTGCCCCCGCCTGCGTGAGTTGGACAGACACGTGCCCCCACTAGGTCAGGAGGCCTGGAGGACGCAGAATCTGGTGCCCCTCTCACAGTGGGGCAGGCCCAGCCCAGCTTACGGTGCCAACTTCCAGTGCGCGAGGCCTGAGAGGCTGAGCCTCTCCCCAGAGGCTCCATTCCCTCTGCTTGGCCAGGGGCTCCCCTTTACTCCTCACCCGCCACCCGGCTGCCTGGGAAGCAAGGGCTCTGGGCCATGGGCTGCTGGCTGGGCCCAGTGCTACTCCCAACAGCAACAACCCTCTGGGACGGCTGGGGGTGCCCCTCCACATGGGGTGATAAAGTGAGAAGTTAGGAAAGCAATTTATTTAACCTAAAAGGTCAGGGAGACAAATAACAGCATCTGTGGGTCAAATCAGGAATGGGAGACAGTAGCCTGAGTGTCCCGGCAACCTTAGAAGTCCAACTGTGTGGGGAGCCGTTTCTCAGACGTCCAATGGGGATAAAGGGTTGTGGGCAGCTGGCCAAGGGGAGCCACAGTCCCTCCCACTCCACTCAGGACACATGGGGCCCTCTGGTGCTTCCCACCCAGAGGAAGGCACCCCCATCCCATGAGTGGAGGGTGGGGAGGTGGCAGGCATGGGACAGGCTCTCTCCTTGGCCAGGTCTTCAGGGAGGGGTGGCCATGGACCTTTGTGCTCAGGAAGAGGCCAAATCCCAAGCCAGCTGATTCTGGGATATGAACCCCTTCTGAGCCCCTGGGAGGTGGTCCTGACTTGGCCTGGGGGCAGAAGAAGGGAGGTATTGAAGTCAGAAGGTCCATCTCTCTCCAGGGCCAGGAGGCACTCAGGGAGACTCCCACTGGGAAGTGACGTGCCCCCTCCCTGGCTATGACCCTGGCTGACCGAAGTAGACCAGAGCCGGGGGCAGTGGGCCATCACGAGGACACAGCACCCTGTGTGGCTTGGACCAGAGACACCCAGCGCAGACCTCCAAGCCCAGGAGAGAGAAGGTGGAGGGCAGCCTGGTATACACGCGAGTGGGACACCTCAGGTCTTCTTGCCCGCTGGGGCCACGCTGCGGGGGAGCAGCTTGGAGTGGCCCGAAGCAGGGGAGTCCAGCTTCACCTTGTTCAGGACAGTCTTCTTGATGGCAGCTGGTGAGACCTTCTCCCGGTCAGCCATGGACTGCAGCTCCCTGGTGGGGCAGTGAAGGGGGTTGGGCACAGGGCTCCGTCTGCCCCCCAGCCTAAGTATCCGAGAAGGGCGAGGGAGACAGGCCCAGGGCCCTTGCACCTGCACTTCTCTGCCAGCCACCCTCCCCTAGACTGCTGTCTGGCTCGCTCCCACCTCATCCAGATGGGCTCAGAGCCCTGACCCTGAGCCCAGGATGTGTGCCTGGTCTGTCTCCCCTGCTGGCTGGAGCCAAGAAGGCAGCTCCGTGTCCTCGCCTCACAGTCCTACAGTGGCACTCGGAGCAGCTTGGGGGTCTGGGCTGGAGGGCAGGGCAGGGGGGGAGAAAGGTGCCTTTCCACCCTCAGGCCCTGAACTAGGGACAGTGATGCCAGGCCCGGACACCAAATGCTGTCCGCCCCTGTCCTGGCTTTCTCTCAGCTCTTGCAGAGTCAGGGTGGCACACTGCCTCCTGCTTCTCTAACCTGCTTAATCTTCCCAGCCAGGCCAGGAGACAGGGGTTATCATCCAGCCCACAGAGGTTCCCCGGCAGAACGATGGTGGGGAACTCCACAAACCCTACCCAGGGGGCCCTCAGGGCTCCCCATGCCCCACCCACTGCCAGGCCAGAGTGAATGACTGAGCAAGCTAGAGCGAGGCCAAGGGCCCTGGTGCACTGGGGCAGGCAGCCGGGAGCAGGCAGCAGTGGGGGCCCACCACGTCCGGACGCAGGAGGCCTCCACAGCGTCGATGAGCAGGGAGCGGAAGCCCCCACTCTCCAGCACGTGCAGGGCGTGGATGGTGGCCCCTCCAGGAGAGCACACGTTGTCCTTGAGCTGGCCTGGGTGCTGTTCTGACTCCAGCAGCATCTTGGCAGCTCCCTGGAGGCAGAGAGAGGTGCCGATGGCTATGAGGGCACCCACCCACGCCCACAGGGCACTTGACCCCAGCCCCAGTGGCAACCACTGACTCTCCATTCACCCATCCCAGTGCACCAGCCTCACTCCCCCACAAGAGGGTCTGGAAAAACACTGACCAGCAGAGCTTGGGCCCCGAGGCGGACTGCCAGGCGCCTGGGAAGCCCCATCTTCACGCCCCCGTCAGCCAGGGCGTCGAGGGCAGTGAACGCCTGCAGGAAGAAGGCGCCTCAGACACTGTCCCAGGCCTTTTCTCCTCGGGGCAATGGCTGCCCAGCGGCCAGAGCAGGGAGGAGGGTGAAGGATGGGCAGATGTGCCTTAAGGCCCTCCCGCCACAGCCAGCTGCTGCCCACCATCCCCAGTCCTCACATAGGCGGGGCCGCTGCCACTGAGTCCCGTGACGGCGTCGATCAGGTCCTCCTCCACCTCCGTGCAGAACCCCACGCTCCCCATGAGCTGTTCTAGGAGCCTGCCGTCCTCCACTTGGGCGTGGGTGCCCATGGCGTACACGGTGGCCCCCTCCCGTACCACGACCGGTGTGTTGGTCATGCAGCGGATGATTTTGGGGGCTGGCTGGGACGCCATCAGCTTCTGGAGGAGAGACCAGCTGTGTGTCCCCCGCGGCCCCGTGCCCAGCAGGTTGTGCTGGGTGTGAGCGTGAACACCCATCCTACTGAGCGTTTCCTGAGTTCAACACACGCATTTCACAGATGGAGAAGTGAGGCGCCGAGGGGGCCAGAGCTCCGAGCCGTCTGCAGCACACACCGCCATCCCCTCCCCAAACTCCAGTGGGCCTGGACCCGCAGCACCCACCTTCTCAATGGAGCTGATGGTGACGCCAGCTGCACAGGACACCAGGATATGCCGGTCCTCGATGTCGGCACCGATCTCGTCCAGGATGAAGGGGATGATGTGGGGCTTCACGGCCAGGAAAAGCACATCACTGTGCTGCACAGTCTCCTTGTTGTGGGGTGTCAGGTTCACCCCCATTTTCTGCAGGGAGTGCCGAGGTGGGCTCAGGATGCTGCCGTAGCCTGCTGGACCCTCAGCATCCCTGCCCCAAGCTGAGGGCCGTACTGTGGGCCAGGGCCGAGGCGTTAGGGGTCTCTCGCAGCAGGAAAAGGGGCTGTGACACCCCCAACTGCCCTTCCCTTCCTAAAAGGCATCCTGCTCTGGAATGTGTTCCTTTTGCAAAGAGAAAAAATTCGCGGTCTCTGTACCCCAGCCTCGGCCCACTCCACGGTGGACTGCAGCCCCAGCCCCCGCCCTTGCTCTCTGGGTGTGAGTGATGATCCCAAGCTGGGCCCCTGCCCCACCTTGGATCTGGAGCCCTAACTCAGCTATGGCAAACCGAAGCTGTATCAGCCCCAGACGTGTTTCCCCTGGCCCCCAGAGCACCCCATTCCAGACCAGCAACCCCTCCCTGGCAGCTGCACATGTGCCTGTTACCCAGGTCCCAAGAGCAGAGCTGGGTCTGTGAGGTGCTCTAGCCCAGGCCCCTCCTCTCGCTGGCGCGGGGGACCGTTTCATAGTGTCTCCCACACGGGCCACTGCTCCTGGCCCTCCAGGGTCAAGGCTATCACAACCCACCTCCCAGTGTCAGACACACTGACTGGCCCCTGCAGGGACCAGGGGCCACCCTTCACCTACCCTGAGTGCCGAAACCGTGGCCAGGTCCATGTCTGGAGAGCTAGCCATTATCTTGTGGGCAGCTAGGACGCCTGCAGGGGACAGAGTTCCTCTCTCACCCACATTCTCAGGACGGAGAGCCGCAATCCCGCCACCCAGGGTAGGAGTGACCTCCGCCCCATCACAACCATCATGGGATGGGGACCGTGTTATCCAGATCCCCACCCCTTCCTTCCCCAGACCACAGAGGGGTGACCGCCCACCCTCCACTCTGGGTCCCCTCCCGGCCACAGGGCCTACCTGCTGCTGTGAAGCCCTTGGCCAGGGCAAAAGCCAGCTGGCCGGCCCCGATGAAGCCCACGCTCATGGTGTCGCGAGCGTGCCCACAGCCCTCAAAGCTGGCACTTGCTCTGCTGGAGCAGCTGCGGGAGGAGACGGGGCAGGTTCCCGAGCAACAAGTTAGGAGGGCAGGGCCACGCCCGCCCACTGCACCGCTGGCCGGCGCCCCTCACCCCAGCCGCCCCGGGCCGGGGAACTGCTTCGGCCTCCCACCTGCAAGAGTGTCCCCGATCTGCTCCCGAGCGTCCCAGACCGGAGGAGACGGGAGGAGAGCGCCGGCCTACAGACGGGGTCGGGGAGCCGCGGCGGGCGACCGACCGGCGCCCGGAGGTCCCCCGGGGGCAAGACCCTCCTGTCCTAGCACCCCACCGCCCGGTGCCGGGCGCACAAACACGCGCGTCTCCCCTGCCTGGCAGCACCACTCACCTGCAGGAGCCGGACCCCAGCCCTGGCCGAGTTACCCCGAGCCAGCCGCCCCCCACCCACCGCGCCGCGCCAGCCACGCGGCATCCGCGCTCCGCCGGCCCAGCCTCCGACGCTGCAGCCAATCCACACCGCGGCCGCCCGGGCGCCGGCCAATCGGAGGCTGCGGGCGGTGCAAAGGGGGGTTGCATCATCCGCTCGCTGGGGCCCGCGACCCCGCTGCCCCCAGCGGGTCTCCCCGCCGTCTCCGGCACAGCAGACCCCTGCCCCCATCCCTGCACCCCGGATCCACGCCTCCTGAAATCCTACCCTGAACCCGCGTCCCTCAGGACCTCAGTCCCTTGGGCCCTCGCCCCCTGACCGCCCCCCCCGCCGCCCAGCCCCGCGCGCGCCAGATCCGGGCCCGGGACCTTGTGTGGGGACTGAGAACGCGAGGTGGGGCGGAAAGCGGTGGTGCGAGTGAGGTTCTCAAGGAGAGGTCCTGGGCAGGGACACCACAGCGGGGCCCTGTCGTGGGCCGCACGGACACGAATATGTCAGGCTGGTGTCCGCCCCGCGTGGCACACGCTGGCAGTGAGTCCAGACCTGTTACTGATACATTACGTTTGGAGGATCCCTACTGGGCAGAATTTTTTCTTGCTGGCTTTCTTGGGTTTAAGGGGGGCGGGTGGGGAGGGAGGTTAGAAACAATTTGCCAAATGGAAACATTTAAAATGTATCACTAGTTTGATACTGTATCTTTTTAGGTGTTTGTTTGTTGTTGTTGTCGTTGTCGTTGTTGTTGTTTTACCAGAAGGCGTGACAACTGGAGGGAGAGGCCAAGCCTTCTCAGACCCACAGGCATCTGGGACGTCTAGATTATTCCCTGAGGCTCCCCCTTCTCCCATTTGGGTTTCTCCTCCACAGGTCTTCTCTGGGCCAGGCCTCTTCTGAAAGCGGCCTGACACGCCCACTCGGCCTGTTGCCAAGTCAACTGGTCCAGCAGGTGGTAAACAGAAGGAGACCCCACGTGTCTCCCGGCCCCTACAGGGTCTCCCCACGTCTTGTCTGCTGGGTCTGCAGAAACTTGGGGGAAACATGGCCTCCGTCACAGTCCCCCAAGGGCGTTCTCAGGGCTCCCCGGAGCTGAGTGGAAATTTGGTTTGGAATAGTCGGGGTCCCACTCAGCAGCAGGGTTAAGGCAAAGTAAAAGTAAGAAGTGATCCTTGTGGACGACCCATCCCCCACCAGGGGAAGGGTGAGCTGCTCGGTTTGATCAGTTCCGCAGACTGAACGGCAGGCTGCCCTAAAACACGTTGGTGCCATAAAAGCTGAGATGTTTCATGGACAGAGTGACCACCGCCTGAGTCTGTGTACTGGTCACGTGCGCGGCAGAGTTCCAGGCCTTCAAGTGGCATCTGTCCTGGCCGTTAGTCCTTGCCCTCCCAGGGTGGGGCTGCTCCGGGAAGTGGCCTGGCGCAAACTCAGGGCTCCCCTGACTGTCCCTAACCAAGGCATGGAACTGTCTTCTTCAAAAAGTACTGACTTTGCAGCAATAACAGCAAATGACTCCCTTGTCCACAGAGAGCGCTTGCATTCCCAGCACCTTCTAGGCTCCTCGTGAGCCCCGGGTCCCCTCCCTCCTCTGTCTCCCCTGTGGACTTTAGAAATTCAGTGTGGGTGGAGAGCTGGGGTCAGAGGGCCTCTGGCCAGTGAGGAAACAGGGAAGTTGGTGCAGATCCCTCGTTCGGGGGTGTGGCTAGAAAAGGAAGGACGATTGGTGTCCAGGCCTCCCTGTGACCTGGGAAGGGGGTGGCCCATATGCTCCTTTGTCACCTGGAAATGTACCCCCTAACCCAACCCTCCCTCAGTGTGTGGGGTCCCTCGGGACACCTCAGGACATGGGCTCCTGCCCCCTTCGGGGATCTGCCTGGCACACCTGTCCCCCCGGGTTATGGCTCCCCATCTGATTTGTCTCCCACTCTGCCAGCTGCCAGCACAGGGCCCTTGGAGCCTGTGCCTGAAACCTGCCTGGGCCCCTCTGCCCACAGTGGCACCGCACCCCTCTGCCCACCACTGCTCAGGTCCTCAGAAACCCCTGCAGGAGGCAGGGGGTGGTGTGTTCTGAGCACCACAGGGAGCGGGGAGAACAAGCTTGGCCCCACCCCTCTCCTCCCTGCGTCTTCTCACCAAGGGAGAGGAGACCACCTGCCCCTTCTCCAGAGGCTGTCCCCCACCCGAGTGGCCTGGGCACCCCACGACCGCTGCCTTCCGGCAGGCAGGGTGGCCCAGGAGGTGCTGAGACTGCTCGCCAGACCAAGGTGGAAATCGGCATCAGCATTTTATTTCCTGCTCAAGGCCTTGCACCTGAAGGGCTGCTGGACTCAGAGGTGGCCAGCAGGCTGACCCGGGGCAGGCCCAGGCTGGGCTCTTGAATGGGAGAAGCTGTCTAGAACACGGCAGACAATGGCCCCGTCGGGCCCTGAAGGTCAGCACCCAGGCAAATGGACACTTGAGCAGATGGAGGTCCTGGGCCTGCGAGCACCAGGGAAGCACCCGGTGCCCAGGCTCTGGGCCCCAGTGACTGCCCCAGGCCCTTCAGAAGCTGCCATGTGGGGGCCAATGGTGGGGGCCGCCTGGGTAGGAACTCAGCTGCTCCTCAGCATGCTCTTGGCAGTGCTGCTGGCCTCCGAGGGCCCCTGCAGGCCACCTGCGTCCTCTCCGGCCACTGAGGCCGCATCGAGCGGCCACACCACGGTCCTGGCTCTGCTTCTCACGTCCGTGGCCGGCGGGAGGCAGGTGAGCTGGGGTCCTGATTCTGGCTTCTTCTCTCCAAGCTCGCACAGACCCCGGCAGGGCCCTGCTGGGATGGCTGCCCTTCCAGGGCGCGGGGGCTGCCCCCTGAAGGCTGGAGGAAGGGCTGGCCCCCATGGCCCTCCACTGGCATAGCTCTGGCTCTCTCCCGGGCTCCTTTCCAGCCCTTTCCCACACCTCTGGGAATTGTCCCCTTTTCAACTCTACTTCAGTTACCCAGCCTGAATCTGGGCTGCAGACACTGACGGGCACCCGGGGCTGCCTAAATCCCAGCCTCAGTGAGCCCCCGTGCAAAGTGGGTCACCACAGCACCTGCCTCTTCCAGCGACCGTCGCTGTGCCAGGGAGGGCCAGTGGATGGAGAGAGAGACAGAAAGCTAGAGGTGGAGAGAAAGACAGGGACAGGGAGAGACAGAGATAGAGAGGAGCCAGGAACTGCTGGCAGAGGCCCCTCAGGTGTCCTGCTCAGGGCCTCCTGTTCCTCTGTCCACCAACCCACCCCTCCCAAGCTGAGGGCCTCCCCTGGCTTCCTCCCTTGTGGCACCTGGCACCCTGCAGAGCGGAGGTGGGTGGGCGGCTGCCCAGGGGCCTACAGGGTGGGCACGAAGCGGATCCTCTGGGAGTAGGCGAGGTCGGCGACGTAGAGGAGCAGGTTGACGTAGGTGAAGGTGGCCACCACCAGCTGGCTGTCCCAGGGGCAGCTGCCCCGAGGGCAGTCGGGGGGCCGCCCAGGCTCGCCATACTTGGGGTCGAAACAGAAGACGGGCCAGATGACGGCAGCGCTGAGGTACAGGAGCACAGCCAGGAAGGTGTACACCACCACCACGCGGTCGAAGGGGCAGCCCAGGCCGCCCGTGTGGCCCATCACGCTAAGAGCCACCACGGCCACCGTGGCCAGGAAGCACAGGCTGTAGACGGCCACGCACCACTGGGTGGCCACGAAGCGCCCGTAGCGGCTGTCATGGACCAGGGCCCCGAAGATGATGCAGGCCACGAAGGCCTGGACGATCTTGAGGAGCCCGGACACCGTGGCCATGTAGCTGGCCACCTGGCCGGGCCGGGCCCGGGTCAGGGCCACCTCCGTGGCATAGGCCAGGAAGAGGAGCCCGGCGAAGACGCTGGCCGCCAGGCGGAAGTCCCTGGCCGCACAGCCCTCGGGCTCAGGGGGGCACTGCAGCCGGGTGAAGTACAGCGGGTAGATGACGGCGGCCGTGGCGGACAGCAGCGTGGCCAGCATGGCAAAGGCCGCTGTGAAGTTGCCCCAGGAGAGGCGCAGGCAGCCGTGCAGCCGGGTGAACTCGCAGGCCACCACCAGGGTCGAGAGGGTGAAGCAGAAGCCCCAGGCAGCCATGCAGAAGGTGCCCTGGACGCCTGCAAAGCCGCCGCGGTGGGCCACCAGGCTGAAGGTGGTGCAGCCGAAGGCCAGCTGCAGCATGCGGGCCGTGCCCACTGGAGAGGTCACAGCGCCCAGGTGCAGGTATCCGCCCCCGGGGGGCTCCAGCGTGCTGCCCATCTGGCCGGCCACTCCTTTGCCTCACACGGTGTCTGGCGGCCCGGGTTCCTGCCGGGCTGCAGCCCCGTGTCTCCTTCAGCTGCCCTGTCAGATGCCGGCAGCCTGCAGTGGCGGTGACAGTGACGCTGGTACTGCAGCAGGCAGCTTCTCTGCTGCTTGTGTGGGGAGGGCAAGGGCCCCCCAGCGCTATAAATAGGCGGCTGTGATCAGAGGCTGGGACATCTGACCCCTGTGTCCCGGCCAAGCCCCTGCTGAGATCGTGAACCCCTGGGCGACTGGCGAGGCCCCCACCACAGCACCTGCGTCTGTCTGTCTGTCGGTCGGTCAGTGGCTCCCCAGCCCGCGGGAGCGGGGGCGGGGGTGGGGGCGGGGGCGTGGAGCTGGAGAGCAGAGGTTGAAAGTGCACCCAGGTTCCTCCTAGTTCTTCAGCTCTAGCAGCCTCCTGGGCTCACCCTCGAGGGGGGAGGGGCTCCCTTCCGGCCCTTCCAGAAGGTGGCTTGGCCCAGACCCAGGGGGTTCCAGGACCCCGATGTCATTGTGCCTGGGGTCCCAGCTCAGCTCTTCCTGGGGAGATGGTGGGGCAGGGAGGGGGCCCTGGAGGCCCGGTGCCCCTCTTCGTCCCACAGCCCCCCACCTGACCTGGGGTGGAGTTTTAGTTATTATTTGGGAGGGGGCATTATGGAGCTTTCCCCTTGTCCCTATACTAGACATGTAAACACTCAGGAAAAACTCAACTGCCTCCATTTTTTAGGCTAAAACATGAATAATGTACAAAATGTTTTTAAAAATGAAAAAATCCTTTCTGAATGCATGAGTCGGATGTGCCCCATCAAAGCAGGAAAAGACACAGAGAAGTCCCTGTGGCCCCGTCGCCCCGTCCGCCCTGTGAACACCTCCTGTGTGCACACGTGATTACACACGTGTAGGCGTCTCCCCACTGTCACCGGGGAAACTCCACGTCCACAGAAGAGCTGCGACGCGGCACCACGAACTCTCGCGCCTGCATTCAGGAATCGCCGCTCTGTTGCCACCTGTTCTTTCCCCTCCCACTAATGGGTACCTAACAGTCAGTGCCGGTGTCGGTTCTGCGGCACTGATACCTTTTTGTACCCGAAGTCCACACACACTTCACTTCCTCGGTTCTATAACCTATTGTTCCTCTTCTGCGGCAGAACCTCCCCTGACCAGTAGGCGGCGGGACTCCGCGGGCTCCCGGGGGCGCCGACTGCCGCTGGGATGGTCCAGGTGCTTGGGCGACCGGGAAGGGGCTGAGTGGTGGGCGGGGCTTGGGCAGAAGGTCCCTCTGCCGGGATCCGGGCGCCGGTTCTGTCACAGTAGGTGTGGCCTCGTGGCGTGGGGGAGGGAGACCAGGGAGGCAGAGCACCCTCGTCCTTGGTCACGTCAAGGTCGTGCTCTCCACGCGAGTCACAGTGACGTGACCTCAGTCACCTGGCTGAGGTGGTTTCCAGGTCTCCCCTCTGTGGGGTCTCTTTCCCCCCCTTTGCGTCCTGTCCTCTTTGGAGGGAAGTCACTATGCTGGTCCACACTGCGTTCCTCGAGGGATCCATAAACATTACGTGAAATTGTGCAAAAGAGATTGGTCTTTTCTCCTCTATTTGTATATTCAATTATCTTTTTTATATCAGTACAGACTCAGGCCCATTTTATTTTATTTTTTAATTACGTTAAATTTAATTTTTTGGCCCATTTATTTTATACTTTGGGTTAAAACCCAAAACTACTTTTTTTTTGTTCTGTTGTTGAAAACCTTTCAGCCTTGGCCCTGCCAGGGTCCCTGTGTCCTCGTGCACACCCCGCCATGTAGCGGGGCGTGCGTTTTGCACCTCCTGACTTTCGGGTGCTCCTGTTCCAGCCCGGGAACCAGCCGCCTCTCCACCAAGCCCGGCTACTCTAATGGAGGGGCAGCACCAGCGGCCACGGCGTGGGTGCTGGGGGCGCGTCTCGCTATGGGGTGTCCTTTCACAAGCTGTAATAAGCCCCTGTGCAGATACCGTTATCCAAAAGTGTCCGCCCCCGCTGGTGCGATTCGGTGGACTGAATGCTGGCCTGTGGGGGAAAAAAGGGTCACCAGTTTGCTTCCCAGTCAGGGCACATGCCTGCGTTGTGGGCCAGGTCCCCAGTAGGGGGCGCACGAGAGACAATCATAGACTGATGTTTCCCTCTTTCTTCCCCTCTAAAAATAAATATGAAATCTTAAAAAATGGCCAATTTTTGTAAAATGTCCTGCAAAAGTCAGTAAAACACATACATCAAAGTTTACCAAAACCTCTGGGTTTTCTGCTCTTTACTTCTCTCCATGGCTTTAAAATTGCTGGGGGTGTGTTATATTTTTTTTTCTTTCTCCTTCTGATGAGCGTTTCCTCCCCTGAACAGATTTTCCCGCTGTGTCTGCTGAGTGCACGGCCCCAGGGAGACGCATGTCCCTGTGCGTCTGCAGTGCCAGCAGACCCTGAACCCGGTCGTTCCAGCGGTGTGCACGATAGGAGTGTGCGGTGCGGAGAAAGGAAGCAAAGGGTGAGAGAGGGAAGTGGGGGCCCGCCTCGGGGGGGCAGCAGCTGCGAGGAGAGTGGCCCCAGGGAGGCACTGGGCCCAGGTGTCCACGCAGAAGGAGAGGCGAGTGCTACGTGGACACCAGAGGCCCGGGGTGGGCATGTTCAGGGAGGGAGGGGGCGGCTGGGCAGGGCCTGGAGGCCGGGCCACTCTGCAGGCAGAGGGAAGAGGGTGGAGAGGCAGCTCCGTGCTGGCCGGCCCAGACATTCAGATCTTTGGAGCCCTTTAAGCACAAAGTTGAAACAGATCAGGGCA
The DNA here is from genome assembly GCF_022682495.2 of Desmodus rotundus. NCBI lineage: Eukaryota > Metazoa > Chordata > Mammalia > Chiroptera > Phyllostomidae > Desmodus > Desmodus rotundus. The sequence continues at coordinate 113,151,571 of NC_071395.1, forward strand.
GAGGCCGAGAGAAAGTTCCATGTCTCGGGTCCCAGGGCAGCAAAGGTCACACTCCTGCAGGTGATGGCAAAGCAGGCTGTGGGTTTGGGCTGAACACCTGAGCAGTTTTTAAATGGGTCCGATTTTTTAGAGTGGTTTTAGGCCCATGGAAGCCTTGAGCAGAAGGTACAGAGACTTTCCTTGCCCGCCTCAGCCTCCCCCACTACCAGCATTCCCCCCAGGTGGTGCGTTTGTGACAATTCGTGCGCCTACAGTCACACATCGCCGTCGCCCAGAGCCTACCGTGGACCGTGGGTTTGCTCTGGTGTTGTACGTCCGATGGCTTTGGCAGGCAATGACACGTGCCCACCATTACAGCCTCATACAGCGGGGTTTCACTGCCAGGAACATCCTGTGTCTGCACCCCGCCCCCCACCCCCACCCCCACCCCCACCCCGCCATGGCCCCCGACGATCCATGGTCTCTACTGACACAGTGTTGCCTTTTCCCCGAGCATCTCGGTGCAGCGTGCAGCCTGCCAGACTGGCTGCTTTCAGTGAGTCACGTGCATCTCTGATTCTGCACGTTTTGAGAGCTCAACTCTTCGTAGTGCTGAACGACATTCCACCGTCTGGAAGGACCAGTTTGTTTATTTGGTCACCTACGGAGGGACACCTTGGTGGCTTCTGTCCTTTTTGCTCTCACAGGAATCACACGACGCGGACAATATCAGGCGGCAGCTTTTCTACGAAGGCCGAGACGGCAGCGCAGAGCGCTCTGCGTGTCACGCTGGCATCGCACCGAGCACTGAAGCTTGGACAGCACCTGGTGTCCTCGTGCGTCCTGGGCTCGTCTGTCCCTGGGCCCGCAGGGAAGCACAGCGTGGACTGGCCAGCAGGCTGAGGTGGCCGCACCTCTCCCTCCTTATCAGGGCCATGGGGACAAAGGGTTTATTCACTTGGGGAAACCCCATGGGGCCCAGCCCACAAGTGTCAGGTGTGATGAGCCCTGGAGCCCCACCAGGACGGCAGTGTGATCCCGGGGTCCTGCTGATGTTGTGCCTGCCGCCTTCTCTGCAGGAAGAACTGTGTCTGGGCAGCACCCCTCCCGCCCTCCCCCCCCCCCCCCCCCCGCCTGCGTGGCAGGCCTTTCAATCGGGACAGTCTCCCCAGTAGGTGGCAGTGGGAGCCCTCTTGGGACCTCCCAGCCCCCATCCTACTGGGAGCCCACCACTTTGTGGGAACTCTCTCTAATGCCATGCCTGGAAGCCTAAGCGGGGCTGCTCCTCCAAGCCAGCAGCTACTGCCAGGGACCCCTCCTTTCTTCTCCAGCCTTTGGCCACCCCATCGCTGACCTCTCTCTCCCGTTGGGGGTCCCCCAGGAGACCATGGAGGAGACCACAGACGGGCCACTTAGCTCTGCCTGGGTAGCCAGCACCGATGAGTGGGCCCCAGGTCGGCGGGGGGGGGGGGGGCAGGGAGGCCCAGGTGGCCCTCACAGGTGTGGGCGGAGGCCAGGAGTGGAGCCCGGGCTGTCGAGGCCTGGATCCCACCTCCATCCCTCACAACCCACCATGGAGCTTTTCTGGGCCTGTTTATTTGTCTGTATATTGGGGTTTGCAATGAAACCCTAGGGGGAATGGATGCCACTTAAAGAGCTTAGTGCAGGGAGCGCTTGGGGAGACCCCCACCGGAGGGGAGACACAGACCCGCCTCTGCCGCTTCTCTCGGGAACACGCTTGACCACGTGCCCAGCGATGCTGACCAGGACCTCCACGCCAGCGCGGCTCTCCCCAGGCCCCAAGGCACCTCGAGAAGTGACTGCAGTGTGTGCATGCGCGTGTGGGCACGCCTCTCGGGGAGCTGGGTCCTCCGGGACTCCCCACAGGAGGACTGACATGTCTGCTCTCGGGGGCAGGGCCAGGGGCCGGACAGGGGGACTTCTCAGCCTCAGACCCCACCGCTTTCAGGCTGGGAGCTGAGCACAGGTGTGGCCCAGGCGAAACACAGCCAGTGCGCAAAGCGTTAGCTGAGGAGGGAGTGTTTTTCTGGGGTGATGACAGGATTCCGTGTGTGCAAACACTGAGCCGGCACCTCGAAAGGCCACCATGGGTGAATGTCACCTCGGCAGCAGGGTAGACAGATCTGTGAGCTGCTGTCCCTGATTCGAGGTCTCTCCGCCGGGCATCGGCTGAACGGGTGAGCAGAAGGGGGGCCTCCTCAGGAAGGGTCTAGAATGGGACTCGAAGTGGGGTGTGGGCCATGCAACCCCCCCACCCCCTGTTGGCCAGGGTTGGGGGGAGGTCAGGGATGGGGGAGGGGGTGCAAGGTGGGCCGACTGCCCGATCAAATAAACACATTCGCAGGGAGCAGCTCTTTTGTTGTCTTGTTTTTCATTATTTAAAAATATATGTTACAAAACAATATCATTCATTATATATTTCTTGCTTATTTTCTTTTAAAAAATTAAAGTAATAAAAAAGTCACTTTATAAAATAATATGAGAGGGCAGGAGAGGCCGGGGCTGGCTGGGGGCTTCGGGGGGCTGCTGAGGAATCCAGTGCTCTGGCTCCCTGCCACGGGCGGAGGCGGGCGAGGCGGGCGGTCAGAGCGGTCCCGAGGCCGCCGTGTCTGGCTGGGCCTCCCGTTGGCAGTGGTAGAGGGGCAGTGAAGGCTGCTGGGGGCGGGCGTCGAGACCCGGTGTGGGGCATGGCCGGGGCCCCCCTGTGTGTCCCAGGAGGGCAGGAGGGCGGCGGGGTGGCCGGGGGGGGGGGGGGGGGGGGGCCGGCCTAGCTCCCGCTGCTCAGCATCCCGAGCAGCCTGCTGGGCTCCAGGCCCTGCTGCTGTGCCACGGTGTGCACGTCGAAGCCCAGGTGCAGGAGGAACTGGGCCACGCTCATCTCCTGCCCCGTGAACTGGTCCCGGATGGTGGGGCAAGAGGGGTTGCAGTGCGGCCAGGAGCAGCCGTCCACCAGGTGGACGGGGCAGCCCTTCAGAGGGGCCTCGCTGGCCTTGTGCAGGCTTCTGTCCCAGCAGTGGAGGGCGCGCGGCAGCGAGGTCCCCTTCACCTGGATGTCCGTCCAGTGGCTGCAGGTGGAAACCCAGGCGGGGGTCACTAGGTGGTGGCCAAAGCAGGTGACAGCATGCTGCCGCCGAACCATTGACACACAGCTGGTTGTCTAAGTGGCTCTGGCAGCCCTGGAAGGGGCCAGGGGAGGCAGGCGGGTGGGCTCTGGGGGCTCCGTGGGTGCAGAGTGAGCGGCACGAGCGGCCTGGCAAGGGCACACTGACCTGTGGAGGATGATCTCGTGGGAGAGGCAGGCAGGGGCAAAGCTGGCCCTGTGGGGAGACACACAGCGGGTGAGCGGCCCCGCCCCTCCTCGGCCCCTTCCCCACCCCGTGGCCCCCACCCCCGGGGCCTGTCCCCCTGCCTGGCTGGCTGCTCCTCAGCCCATGCCTTGTCCTCACCCGCCTGTATGCTCCCTGCTAACCCTGGTCCCTTCCTGCCTCCAGGTCCTGCTTGGTGTTTGGCTATGGGGGGCTACCTCAGACAGGCAAGTACTGTGCCATCTTAAAAACAGGCTTTATGTTATTGAAAAGTTTTACACGTGCGGTAAAACTGAGGGGCGGCCCAGAGTTCCCGTTCGCCCCTCTCCCTCATTCTCACTCTGAGCGCCCCACCGGGCAGGCGGTGTACTTCCCACAATTCACGCACCCACAGCCCCTCCAGCGGAGACCGGCCTCTCCCACCGAGTGACCTGCACCTCAGGGCCCCCACGCCTGTTCACGCCCAGACAGCGCATCCCTTCCCAGCGCTGGGACGTCCCAGGGTGGGCCCGCACCAGAGGTAGGTCCGGGCTTGCTGTGTGCCCTCGGCCCCCTTTGGGGCCTCTATTTTCTGAGCCAGGTGGTCCGCTGCCCGGGCGAGGGGCCCACACTCACGACACGTCCTGGAGAGTGTGCCGCAGCTCCCGGCCCACGTTCTGGATGTACAGCCACTGGCCCTCCTGCACCGGCTGCCCCGTGAGGTGCACGTTGTCCACCGTCAGCTGCGCCTCGTCGAACAGCCACTGCACCACGAACACCGGGCCTGGGGGGCACGGCTCGCTGGGCCCAGGGTCTCCCCGGTCCGGGCCAGCTGGCCTCCCCCCTTAGCACCCACCCTTCCTTGAAGAAGTACCTTGTTGAGCCCCCCCCCCCCCCACCTTACCCTGCCTCCCAGGGACTTGTTTAGACCAAAATTTGGTGATGATATCTCTTGTCACGGGACCTCACTGCTGCTCCCCAGCATGTGGGGGTTGGGGGGCAGCCCTGGTCCTGCTGCCCAGGAGCAGCTTTGGGGGTTGGCTCCCTTGCCCACTCCTCACTGTGAGAGTGGACAGGCAATCCCCAAGCTCCCCACCGTCCCCACCAGCCCCGTCCTGGTCTGCCCGGGACCAAGCAGACTCAGTGCTAAGGCCAGGAGAGTCCCAGGCAAACGGGACGGGTCTGTCACTCTGCTCCGGGTCCGGGCAGTGGCCTGGGCCTGGCCTCTGTGGGCTGGACTCCAGGCTGGGTTTCAGGAGGCTTGGGGTCCCCGCCCCCATGTGTCCCGCGGGCTCCCAGCTGACACACTCACAGCGCAGGGTTGGGTAGATCTTGTAGCCAAAGAAGCAGTTCCACTCTTCGCCCTCCTTGAACTGGCGCCGGCAGCGCTCCGGGACCACCCCGTTCCAGTACCTGAGCCGCACCCGCAGGTTAGGTCGTCTGGGGCCCCACCCCCGGCTCCTCCACCCACAGAGGGACGCCACCAGGGCCTCTGCCCGGGTGCCTGCAGTCCCAGCCCCCTTCCAGGGCACCTGATGCCTCGGCGGATGGCCTCGGTGGGCGCGCAGGTGACTGTGTCGATGCACCCCGTGCGGCGGTACTGCTTGTTGTCCAGGAACCAGCCTGAGTCGGCCAGGCCCCGCACCTGGATGGCCGGGTAGCCCAGCTCCTGCAGCTGCTCAGCCACGCGGTCCACGTTCAGCAGCACCCCAGTGCCCCCCGCGCTGCGGGGAAGGAGGGTGCTCAGCCACCAGGCCCACAGGGCCGAGCCCCTGCCCCAAGGAGGGGAAGGGGTTCTGGTGTCTCCTGCACTGGATCCTGGAGGCGGAGCTCCAAGAGCAGATCCAGCCCTGGGTGGCAGGTGACGGAGCTTCCTCCCAAACCTCCTTCCCTTCCTCTCGCCCTCTGCCTCAGTTTCCCAGTTTGACCATAAAGATGCACTCTGTGGCCTCATTCCTCCTCCATTCTCCCCGATGTCCCCAAGGCCCCATGCATGGCTGCTGAGACACAGTGACTGAGCGTGATCCCAGCCTCCCAGGACCCGTGGCCACGGAGAAGGCACACTGGCCTGCAAACCAGTGCAAACCGCCTGCCTAGGTCCCCAGGCCCAAGGCCTCCCTCACAACCGCAGCACGGAGAACGGAAGCATCTTCCAGACAGTGAGCCTGGGTCCCCCCACCCCCAGGCCCCTGCCCAGCCCACCTGCTGCCTGCCAGCAGCAGCACCTTGGCCCCACTCAGCCCCTTGTCCAGCAGCTCTCGCACCACCTCCTGGACGATGAGGGCGCCCATGAAGGCGTATCCATCTGCACAGAGAAGGGGGCGGCTTCAAGAGGGGGCCTGGACCCAGGGCCAGGCCTCCCGCTCCAGGTTGGAAGGAGGAGTCCCAATTGGGGGCTGGGGAGACTGAAGGGAGGTGGGCCAGACATTCATGGCCATGCTGGGGACCCCTCCCCATGGGACAGCAGCAGTGGGGCCCCCCACAGAGGCCAGGCCAGCCTGGACAGCACAGCCCTGGGACACACTGGCATTGGGGTCAGAGGGAGTCACAAGGCTGAAGATCTGTGTGTCCCCGGGAGCCTGACCCTCTCTGCCCGGTCTGGGGAGTGGGGGAGCGGGAACGGGGTGGGGGGAGGGCAGGGCACTCACTCTTGTCAGACTTGGGTGAAGCCCCACTCCAGACGTCACTGGAGCAGTAGGGGATAAAGCTGCAACACAAGGATGGTGAGCCCACCCCGCTCCTCCACGGCCCGGGCCCCGGGAAGGACCCCTCCCCAAGAAGGATCCCCGTGTTCCCTCTTACACCATGTTGGCGTTCCACCAGTGGGGGTTTTCCTCTGGCTGGGAGGACAGGATCCCTGTGCCTGTGGTGGGGGAGGACAGAAGCAGTGGGTCCTTCGGGTGGAAGGGGGGGTGTGCAAGGGTGGGGACTACAGGAAGGGCTGGGATGTGGGGGGTCCTGCTTGGCCCCTAAAAACGTGGGTGCTCGTGCTGGCTGGAGCCAAGGTGGCTGGGCATGTGGAGAATGAACGAAGTCATCATGGCCAGAGTGACCAGCCAGGATGTGACCCCTGGACGTGGCCCTGGGCTGCCCCCACCCTCCACCTGCTGCTTTGACCTAGGGATGACTCTGTCTCTGAGCCGCGAGTCAGCGCTGGCAGGTAACCTGTGACTAAGAAGCCAGGGCGAGCTTGAGGGCGCCCTAAGCTTAGGAAGTTCAGAGAGGGGCGGGGTGGGGCCCCTCTGGGGTTCTAGGGAGCGGAGCCAGGACCTCCAGCTGTGAGCCCCAGAGGCCCGCTCCTCCCCTCCACCCAGGTGCCTCCCGCCGGCCCGCTCCCCGCCGACCTGTGCGGGTGCGCGGCCAGTCGCTGGAGCTCATGAGGCGCCGCATGGTGGTGTAGCGGGAGTCGCAGTTCTCCCGGTTGAAGCAGTACCAACCGCCTGCGGGCACAGCCACTGCTCAGGGCTCGCGCGCCCCGGGGAACCCCTCCCGTCCCCGCCCGGGCCCCTGGGACGCACCTTCCAGGAAGAGGAGCCACCGCCGACTGCCCTTGGATTCCTTCAGGTAGTAGCTGCAAAGGAAGGCGGGCGGGCGGAGGGGACAGTCAACTGTGCGCCGGGCCCGGCGCCGGGCAAGAAAGGGTCATTCCACCTGTCGCCCGGCGCGCCGGCCGCACGGGGGCGCCCGTGGCCGCGTCCCTGCCGCGCGCACCGGCGGCCAGCAGCAGCCAGGCCCGGGAGGTGGCGCTCGTGGGGCGGGGACGGGCCGCGAGGGGCTGTGTGGTCCGTGGAAAATCCCCACGGCCCGCCCTGCGCGGGACCGGCTGTAACCTCGGCGCCGGCGGCCGGGCAGGGGGGCGGGAGCCTTCGCTGGGGCTCGGGATCCTCCTGGGACGCGCATTGGCGCTTGGAAAGCGCAAAGCGCCCCCACCGGAGCAGTGTGAGTGGCGCGGGAGCACTGGGACCCGCCAGCGGGCGTGAAGGGGCGCGGGCGCCACCGAGGCGGGTCGCCGTCTTTCTGCGGAGGCCCGACCTAACACCTGGCTCCTCGGGCTGCTGCCCCGCTGAGCGTGTGGGCTCCCCGCGCTCCTCCCCAGCCCTCAGCCTAGCGTCCTGCCTTGATCTATTTTGGGGGTGGAGAGGGGTGAACGCCGCTCCCCAGTCCTTCTGTCCCACCTGCGCCCCTCCCCGGCCCTTGGCCAGCTGGGACCCCTGGCAGCCGGGGCAGCAGCAGGGAGCCGACCTGAGCACAGCTGGGGTGGGGGTGGGGGTACGGCAGGGCTCTCCCCGCCCCGCTGCGTCGCCTCCTCCTGTTGGAGCCAGTGCCACTCGAGGACTGCCATCTCCCCGCCCAGGGACCGAAGGACACGAGCAGAGGGTCTGGGCACCCGTGGCCGAGAGGTCAGTGCCCGGGCTGGACGGGGACCAGTGCTTCCAGCGCTGCCCCAGCCCCGGCGCGGGGAGTCAGCGCGCCGGCTCTGCCAAGGGCAGCGCCTCCGGGAGCCCGACGGGAGCCCTCTCCCCTGGGAGCGGGAACCGCCACCGCCAGTCGGGAGGGTCCAGCACAGCGACTCCCTGCATCGGAGCCAGGACAGGGAGGCGACCGTGCAGCCCCGCCGCTGGCGAGGCGGCCCGGAGCTCGGCGGGGTCCCCGGCAGGGGCGCGCCGGTCGGTTGGGGCGGGCGGGCGCGGCCTTACCCGGCGGGGCTGCCGTCGTTGCAAGTCACCGACGTGTTGAGCAGAAGGTGCAGACGCAGCTCCTCGTTGAGCTGCTGCGCGGAGCAGGGGTACAGGGACTGCGCCAGGCTCTTGACCTGCGCCATGAAGCTGTCCATGTTGCCCTCCACGGCCGTGAAGTCCAGCGGGAAGCTCTCCACCGGCTGTCCGGCCGCGGGCGCCGCCTCGGCCCGCTGCGGGGACGGCTGCGGGGGCGGCTGCTGGCCGCGGCGCCGCCAGGTCTTCCTGCCCTCGCCGCCCCCGGCCCAGTGCAGCAGGCCCAGCAGCAGCAGCACGCGCACCCCTCGGCCCATGGCCGAGCCGCTCCAGCCGGCGGCCACCTGCGGAGAGCGGACGGCCGTGAGGCGGCGGCGGGGGCGCCGGGCCGGGGGCGTCGGGGCTGAGGGGCGCGGCCCGCGCCTGCCGGCACGCTCGGCTGCCCGCGCTGGGCCCGGCCGCGGAGACGCGGGAGGTCGGCGTCGAGGCGCTGGGGGCCAGGCGCCGTGGCCGGGGCAGCTGGGGCTCCGCGCGCGGCCGGCCGAGGGCAGCGCAGGGTCTGGGTGCGCTGGCTCCCGCCCGCGCCAATGAGCGGCGTGGGCCGAGCCTGGGCGTAGTTTGCGGGGGCCGCGGCGGCCCGGGTGCCCGCGCGTTAGATGTGCCGCCGCCGCCGCCCGGGCTCGGCGGAGGGGGAGGGGACCGCGCTCGCTCTTTTCTTGGCGGAGGCATCGCCTTTTCTTCCCAAACCGCAAGCCTGACGGAGGGGCCTGGACTACCCCGGCGCGGCCGCCGGAGGCGCTCCCGGCCCGGCTCCGTGGGGGGCAGCGCGGCCCGCGGCCCTGGCGGCTCCATTCGCCGCGGCCAGCCCGGCGCCGCGCTGCCCCCGCCCCCGGGACAGCTGGAAGGGGGTGCGGCGAGGGCGGCGGCGGGGAAGGAGCGGGGCTTTTCCGAGCCGGGGGCACTCGGTCCGCAGCTCGGCGGCCGGAGCCCGACGGACTGGGGGCGCAGGGTGGGCGCGCTCACCTGAGCCGCCCTTCACCCCCGCTGCCCAGGCCCGGGGCGTAACTGCCGGGAGCCCGGGACCCCGGTGCACACCCCCTCCTCGAGCGGGCCCGGAAAACCCCGCTCACCGCGGCCCCGCTGCCCGGGCTTCTCGGTGTCGCTCGCCCTGCGCCACCAGCCCGCGCTGCGCCCGGCTCGGCGGCCTCGCTCTCTAGCGCTGGCGCAGCGCCTCCCAGGACTTTTATCCTGCGGGGCCCCCGGGATCAAAGCGACTGCGGACACAGGGCTCCGCGTCTAGGGGCCGTCTGCAGCGCGCCCGGGGCCTCCTGGCGGAGCGCACAGGTGGGGCCCGAGGCCCGGGCGCCGTAGGCGACGGTGCGGGAGGGACCGGGCGCCCCTACGCGGCGCCGAGGAGGATTCGCCGGGCCCCCGCGCCTGGCTGGACAGATTCTGGGCGGCCCTCGGAGGCACTGGAGCCAGAGGGGGCGCTGCCATCTGCCGAGGTCGCTGGGCCTCGGGTGGGGTTCTGGATCTTCCCGAGGCACGCCCTGGCTGCAGCGCTCCAGCTGAGGACCCTCGGAACCACTCCCTGTCCCGGAGCGCTGGGGTGGGGGGCGAGTTAGGATGGAAGAGTTGCCGGCTTGGCCTCAGCTCAGTGATCTCCACTGACCGTTGTATCTGACCATCGCCTCACCTTCCCAGCCCACCTCACCGGGGACAGAGGAGATTCCTTGTCACAAATCAAAATGGGGAGGGGGCAGGTGTTTACTTAGGAGGTTTCTACCCAGGTGGGTGGGGAGACAAAGACAGAAAAACATTTATGCACCCCCCCACACACACACACAGTGTCCGCTCCCCTCCCATCTGCAGCCTGCGGGATGTCAGGACACCCAGGTTAAAGACAGGAAACAAGCCTTACCTTTCGGGTCGGAGTCTAGAGCTGGGGCAGGCCTTTCTGAGCCCCCTTCTAATCCAAGGCAGTGGACAGGCCGTGTTCCCTGGAAGGTACCAGCAGTCCCTCTGCGCCAGGAGATCAGAGGCTGCTGGGGGCTCTGGCTGCAGCTGGGCCTGGCCCCTGCCTTTGTAGCCCGCCTGGGCCGCTTTGGCCCTGGGCACTGAATGATGATCTGAGATTAGAAAGTTACGACACCCACCCTGCATGCACCCAGCCGGCTGCTTGGGCCGGGCTCTCTGCAGTCACAGTGGGAGACCGACCAGGGCCCCTGAGAGCTGCTCTGTGAGCATCTGGGGGCTGTGAGGGGCTGGGATATCACCCTCAAAGCCTGAGGTCAGCCTCAGGGCCCCGGAAATCCGCCTGGGCTGGGCTCGCTCAGGGCAGGGGAGGGCAGGGCCCTCCGCGGGCATGCTGGGGGCAGCTGTGCACCCATCTTCCCGATGACGGGGAACCGAGGCTCAGGGGAGCTAACGGAGGTGCTGAGACAGCTCTGTGCATTCGGAAATCCACACTGGCCTCCCCCCTGTTGTTGGGCTGAAAGGCCCTGTTTGCAACAGACCAGAGGCGGCAACTTCCGACACAGGCCCCGTCTGGAGGCGGTCGCCCACCCCTGCTGACCCAGGCACTGGGGGCGGCCTGCCTAAGGCCCCTCTAGCACAAGGGGCCTGTCATTCCAAGTCCCCGGCAGGGAAATGCTGCTCCCAGCTGGACGGTCTGCCTGCGAAGGCTGTGCTTGGTGCTGACCTGGCTCGGAGCCATTTCCCGGCCGGGAGATCCTGGGCAAGGCCCGTGACCTCTCTCTGTGCCCCCATTTCCTCTTCTTTAAAGTGGGGCAGTGACCGTCCCCCCATCAGAGGGCTCCTGTGGGATTACGGGAGCCCATGCGTGAAAGTGCTCGGCTCAGCGCGCAGCGGGGTGGCAGCTTGGTTGCCAGCGACACTCCGGCCCAGGGAAGAGCATACGAGGTTCCCTGTGTTCTCTCTGTGGTGCGGTGCAGCCTGCACATTGGACCCAAGTGAGTTCCCGTTTGGGTTTAGCCAAGGCTGAAGCAGAAGCAAAGAGGCGCTCCAACCTAGCCTCCCAGGAGCTCCCTGCCCTTCTGCGTCCTGCCTGCCCTGCTTGCTCTTCTTCGGCTGTCCCTGGGCCGCCCTGGCCGCTTGTGCGGGGTCTTCCCTCAAATCAGACAGACGGGCTCTGCCCTGCACCGCCCCTCGGGGACCAGCTGTACCTCTGCACCTCAGAGGCCCCACTCAGAGGGTTCAGCCCCGAACCCTGGGCAGGACAGCAGCTAGTCCTCTGCTTCCACGCTGCCTGCATGCAGCACTGTAGCCCTGACACATGGGAGGAGGGGACCTCGGACAGCAATGGGTCAGGTGCCACCCCAAACCGGCTGGGATGGCTGGGGTAAAAAAAGAAAGTTGAAAACACCAAGTGTTGGTGAGGATGTGGGGACAGTGGAACGCGGGCGCTGCCGGTGGGGATGTGAGATGGTGTGGCCCTGGCAGAGCCCAGCTGGGCGGGTCCCCAAACGGTTAAATGGGTTCATCACATGATCCAGCCGTTCCTTCACAGTGTGTCCTCAAAAGAATTAAAACCAGGTGTTCAAACAAAAGCTTGCACGTGAATGCTCACAGCGTCACTAGTCACAATCAGCAAAAGGTGGAAAGCCCCAGATGTCCACCAGCGGAGGGGTAGGCTTCCGGGTGGAACAGTACTCGGCCGTAAAGAGGGCCGAGGCTCTGGCACAGGCCACAGCGTGGGTGAAGCTGAGAGGCACGAAGCCGGTGAAATACTCCAGACACAGAAGGCCACGTGTTGTATGATTCCGTTGATATGAGCCACCCAGGATGGGCACATCCACAAAGACGGGGTTGCCAGGGGTGCAGGGAGAGCTGGGAGGGGGCCGCTTGGGGGGCAGGGCTTCCGAGTGGGGCCAGGAGAATGTCTTCTCGTTGACTGGCGGGCAACGGGGCACAAGGTTGTGATCACACCGAGGTCCGTGGAGTTGTGCGCTTTAGTGTGTGGTTCCATGTTGTGTGAGTTTAGCTCTAAAACTCCCAAAGCACCAGTGGGTAAGGCCAGCGAGGGTCAGCAGGCCGGACACAGGGCCGCGGGTGACTGGGAGGGTGGGGCCTGGCGAAGGGAGTGCTGGGGTGGGCTGGTCCAGCTCTGGAAACCGCCCCCTCAGATGTGGAAAGTGTTCTGTGCCCCCACTGGCTCACTAGACAGATATCAGTGGGGCGCAGGTGGGGGATGTGGTTGTGCCACACTTCTGCTCCCAGGGCCTGGCCCTGCCCCCACTGGGCCCGAGGCTGGGCCTCTGAGCCTGTGTCATCATCTCTACGTTCTTCGCCAGGGCGTGGGAGCAGGAAGTGAGGCAGGGCTGTGAGGACAGTGAGCCAGCGGTAAGTGAGGTTATCGCTCTCGGTAGCAGCTGGCCATCCCTCAGGGCCCAGGGCAGCCTCAGGTCCCGTCACAGGGGCCTCGTGGGACGCCCGGCGGGCAGACACTCAGCTTTGGGGATGATGAGCAGGAACTAGGTCTGAAGTTGCCTTGCAGCAGCGGTCCAGAGGACCACGGACAACGTGACACCCATCACGCTGGACGCGGGGCCTGGCCTCCTCTGCCCGGCCACCCCCAGCCCCTGCTGCCACACCCAGGGCAGATTCTGCATCGTTCCTGCCTCTTGGCTTCCTGGTTCCCATTCAGGTGGGCAGCAGGTGCCTCTGGCTGAGCTTAGGACCCCCTGGCCTAGTTCCGAGGGAGCCCGGGTACGGGAGAACCCAGAGGGCACCCGCCTCTTCAGCAGGAGCAGGGGCTGCTCTCCTGGGGAGGACCCTGTGGGGGGCGGGCAGGGGAGCATAGAGCTGACCACTGCGAGCGGTGGGCTTGTGGGCATGTGCCCACGTCCTGGGAAAAAGGCGTCAGAAACGTCACATCTCAGGGGACAAGACCTAGGACTGGAGCTGGGGCAGTCTGGTGGCCCCGGGCGGGCCTGAGGGCACGGGGGGAGAGGGCAGAGGACTGGAGAAGGCAGTCAGTGCTGAGGGGCCCCAGCCGGGACCCCGCTCAGGGTCTGACAGACCAATCACCAGGCCTTCAGAGGTCAGGATGTTTAGAAGCCCCAGACCCAGGGCCATTGACTGGACATGGGACGGCCCCATGCCACCCAGCCCGCTCCCTCCTGGGCCCCTTGAGGGCCTTGAGCCTGAGGGTAGCAGCTCTGCACTGCAGCTGCTGCCTGCTGTCTGCGGCCCAGCTGTTGCCTGCTGGCCTCAGCTGCCCCGCCTCGCACAGCCACCTGGGCGGCTTCAAGCCCCAGCTGCTGGCCTCTGAGGCCCAGGAAGGCAGAGAGGCAGGGCCAACCACCCCAGTCCCCACGGCAGCTAACTCCCAGGGAAGGCCCTGCTCCCAGCCAGCCAAAAGCCCATCTGCAGCTCCGAGCCAGGGAGGGGCCTCAAGGCCAGGATCCCACTTCTCCATCAATAGGAAGCCCCCTTGGCCTCATATCCTGCGAACCGGAGGAGCAAAGCCCCTCACCTGGGGTCAGAGGAGGAGCTGGGACCACTGGGTTGGGTCCAAGCCTCTCATAGACAGCTCCGGGGCCTGACGCTGGGAGATGTCCTCTCCTGGGGACCAGGTGACTGTCTGCAGGCCTGGCGGGAGCAGCTGAGGGAACACCTGGCAGCAGGGATCACAGCCCCCCCTGCCCTGGGGCCGAGAGCACCTGGGCGTTGGGGCGCCCTTCTCTCAGGAGTGTGAGCCCCCAGCTCTGCAGGGAGAGGCTGAGCCCAAGATGCTCTGGCCGCTCTGCTGCGACTGCCCCCACTCCCGCCAGCGAACAGAGGACCAGGTAGAGTTTTCTGGCCCTAGGCTCAACCCCTGGCAGCCTTGGGCCTCACGCCTCCTTGGTTAGGACCTGCCCGCCTCTCAGCAACCCCGCGCCATCCTGCCCTCCACATGCTGAAGGACCATCCTGGGGACTGGCCTGCAGCTGACCTGGAGCACCAGGGAAGCTCCGGAACTGGCCACAAACCAGCATGGGGGTGAGTTGGTGTGGGGGGAGTAAGGGCACCAGGACGAAGGGAGGGTCTTCCTGCACGTGGCGGAGGTGGGGCTTCTTGGGGGCCATGGGAACGTGCCCAGTGTGCCTGTGCTTGCTGTTCACCGTGCAGGTGGGGAAGGGCAAGGGAGGGCCGGGCTGCCCAGGCCCCTCGGCGAGGGCCAGAGCCTGCTCCTGCTGAGCTCTCCCAGCTGCTGGCTTGGCTGTGGCCTAACGAGCTCCAGGCCGACTGGTCCCCATCTGTGCAGCCTGCTGGTCCCCAGCGCCCGCTGCACAGCGGCTGCAGGCCAGCGTGGCCAGCCGGCCACGTGACCTTCCGTCCACCCTCCTTCCCACCCTGTGATCCGCACGTGGCCTCTGGGGAGGCAGAAACCAACCCTCAGATCTCGCCCCTGGGAACCTGTCAGCGCCAGCAACATCAAAGGGGGCAGCAGGCCTCGGGGCTCGGATGCTTCTCTTAAAGGGCCACGCCACGTTTTAATTCAAAGCAGATCCTGGGAGCAGCTGTCAAGCCTCCCGCTGGCAGGGAGGGCAGGGCGGAGGGAGCTGGAAGGTGGCCATCCCTGCTGCTTCGGAGCTGAGCAGGGGCAGGTGGGGGCTGTGCTGGGTGTCAGGAAAGCACCATCGCCCTCCACCTGGGGGGGGTCACGGTCCCTTTCTCAGAGGAGGACTCCCAGGGCTGAGCAGGGGCCCCAGACGAGGGCGGTGGTTGTTCTGCCCACTGTTGGGGTAACAACTGGAAACTCAGGTTGTGAAATCAATAGTGTGCTCTGTCTTGCACATGTGAGTGTGAACTGAGGTTCTTACCTGCCCAGGTGTCTGTCCTACCTGGAGTCCACCAGCTGAGACCTGATGTGGGACAGCTCCCTGCTCGTGGGTGGGGTGGGGAGGGGGGAAGGGGCCCTGACTATCATGAGTTCACTCGGTGGAGCCCTGTCCTGGCTCAGGGACACCAGGACTGGAGGAGGGAGCAGATGAAGGCAGCAGCTCCCAGAGGACCGCTGTGACAGGGTGTCAGCGGGGTGACAGAACAGGCTCAGGGCTCCCACAGCCCGCTGGGGGACTCGCTGCCTGTGATGTCTGGTGTGGCCCCACCTCCCTGGGAAGCTGGCCGCTCTGCCTTTCAGAGGAAGAGCAAAGGGCCCTGCCACCAGGAGGTGCCCTTGCTCAGGTGGGTGCAGGTAGGGGAGCCGGTACCCCATGCCCTGACCACACCCCAGGGTGCCAGACACTGCAACGTCCTGCACTACATCCCACCGGGGCCACTGTGCTCTGGTGGCAGTGTGCTGGGGGGGCAGGGGGTGGACTTACAGGTGGTCCTCAGCAGGGTCATGGGGGCTCCAGGGAAAAGAACAGAGGAGGGCGCATCCTGAGTCGCTTGCTGTGAGAGAAGGAAGGGGAGGAGGAGTCTGCGCCCCTGCCCACTGCGTACCCGGGCATCTGCACAGGAGCAGAACAGGGGCTCCCAGGCCCGAGGAGGATGGTTTCCGGGGGTCCTCGGGACCGGATGGGGTGGGAGCCATCCGTTTCTGCTCCGTCGGGTTTTATCCTCACCACTTCCGAATCAGATACATGTTCTGCATCATGCAAATGTAGCATTAAATCAGAAAGCATGGGAAAGACCTTAAAATGCGTGACCCCAACTGTTCAGAAATAAATGAACCTATGTATCAAATCAACATGGCCACACAGAAAAAAATAACTAATTCAAATAACTTTTGAACACAATACCCTGATTTTCTCTAGTGAGATGCATTCTGAGGACAGAAATAACTACCAGGAGAGCTTGACATTTTCTTAGTAGGTCTGTGGTTAGTGGTGGGATTGCCGTAGTAATCCCGAAGCTATTTGGAGGGTATTTCGGAACAGAGAAAACAAATATATTCCTGTTACTGAAAGCAAGGGTTCTCGCTGTGGAGAAAGGGATGTTTGGAGGGACTACGTAGGTTTGCCACTTCTTGTATGGGAGCAAATGGTGGAACACTGATGATTTCAGCCCAACACAAATGCAGAATGAGGGAAGAAGAGGAAGGGGCCGTGGGGGGCCTGGAGGGAGAGGTGCTCGGGCACTTTCAGGGTGCCCTGAGGGGCCTCGGGAAGCAGAGGCGCCCCAGCAGCCTTCAGCACGCCCTACTCCAGACCTTGGCTTCTAAATCCTACGCGGCCTCGAAAGGGCCGGAGGCTGTCCCGAGAAACGGCGAGGTCAGGGATGGCACCGGGAATGTCCCGGGCGAGCCTGGGATGCCTTGAGGTGGCAGGAGTGACGAAGGGCCCAGAAAATACTAGAAACTTGTCACAAGTGTGGACAAAACCTGGGAAGCTCAGGGGAGGTCCCGACCTCAGACTGGATGTGACTGCACAGGGTGTCCCGAGCACAAAATCTCCTGACGGACAGCGGGTTCTGGCGGGCGGTCACATCCTCGGCCTGGAGCTTCCTTGACAAAGGTCGGTCTTTGCCTCCAGCGAGCCCAGCCGTGGGCTCTGTCAGCTAAGATAACGTGTCTGTGACATCAGTCTCCCTCCCGGTGCATCTGAGGCAACACACCTGGGAAACGTCTGCGCAATTTCCTTCTCCAGGCCCCTCGGGAGACCACGGAGGCCCTCACTGTCCTCTTGTGCCCCCTGCCCCCCCGCCAGCTCCACACGCTGTCGCTGTCATCAGCCACCCACAGCCGTCTGTGCAAAAGTTCACATCTCGCCGTTTCACTCTTCATCCAGTCCCGGAGTTTCCCCGCTGTGCCTTCTCCTGCCCCCTGGATCTACGACCCATGGACTTCCCGTAACCCCCTTAGGTCGCCTCCTTGACCCTAGTGTGCGAAATGCGAGGTAGCAGGCCCTGGCCGGGTAGCTTGGTCGGTTAGAGCATCGTCCCAATATGCCAAGGGTGTGGGTTTGGTCTCTCGGCAGAACACGTGCAAGAAGCCGGCCAGGAAAGCATCAGTAAGTGGAACAACAGACGGGTGCTTGTGTCCCCTCTCCTTCTCTCTCAAAATAAACAAAAACAAAAATTACAATAAAATAAGCCACAAAACTGCCATTTTCTAGAGCATGTTCTCAATCTGTTGAGATTTTCCTTCCTGTCAATTGTCTTCAGTTTGGCTCAAATGAAGTCGTAAAAATTCTGTTCGAATGGTTCTTACACGGACAAAAGGGAGCAGGCGGGGAGACCCGCTGGGAGTGTGGCGTCAGTGTGAGGTGCCCCAGGGTTTGGCCGCAGGTTGGCGGTTCCGGGAGACAGCGGGCCTCGCTCTCAGGAGCCCACGCTGCAGTCTTGGTTGGCCAAGACGTACACACCGTGAACGCGCTCTCCGGGGGGTCAGAAAAACGTTGCACGTATGTGGGGAGGGACAGGACAAAGCAATGGGGCAACACGCCAACAACAGCAAGCCTGTCTGGAAGATGCCCAGGAGGTCCTGGTGCTGCTCTTGAAACTTTCTTCTGAGTTTATAAGAATATAAAAAGAAAATCCACCCCCCATAGAACAGCCAGGAACCAGCTCAAGAGGGGCTCGCTGGCTCAGTTCGGATCAATCTGAGATGAAAAAGAATAATTGAATGAAAAAAGAATCCATGAATTCATAGTAATATTTGAGAATTTTTTAAAAGGAGGGGGGAAGCATTTCTTTTTCTTTTTGCAGATTTAATTTATTAGGGTGACATTGGTTAATAACATTATATAGGCTTCAGGTGTACAAAAAAGTGCCTGTTTAATTCACGATTTTGCAACCATATGTGTGATGGTCGACTCAGGCGAGGACCGTCCGCTGATAAACCTGTTCAGTACATGGCTACTGGAAAAACACTGCATTTATGGCTGATTCACTTGACAGGGGACCTTGACCCTGCAGGAATCCAGCAGGCCAAGTATTTAGACTTCACATGCTTGCTAATGAGACAAACGGATGTTTTTGACCTTTTGATGGGCTGTCGTCTGCGCTGCCTGATGGCCCCACGTAGATAACCCCGGGGCAGGGTCAGACAGATTCAGCCTGTGGAAGATTCTCAAGGCAACAGGTCTGGGCTCTTCAAAGATGCCAGTGGGGTGAAAGATTAAAACAAGTCTGCGATGGATGGACTGAGGCCAATTCAAGGCGTGTGAACTGATGACCACCAACCAATGTGACCACCAGGTCCGAGGGACCACTGGGGACAAGGCAGGTTCTAAAGAGGGCTGTGTATTAGACAGTGTTCTGGTGTCCACGGCTGCTGGTTGGCTGTAGGGACAGGTTACAACTTACCACAGAGAAGGTCCTTATTTTAGCTGGTGCTGAACTGCTCCGAGGGACGGGCCTGGACCTCTTCGAGGGACGTGCAGATATAAATATGCACGCAAACGGAGGTGCAGAAAAGGGAAACAGATGTGACTGTGTTGGCGGTTAGTGCCTCTCTGCGCAGGTGCGGAGATGAGCCGGAGTTTATTGTATTGAATTGCAGCTTGTTTTTAGGTGTTATCACTTAATTGAAATTTTAAAAAGATTTATTTATTTTTAGAGAGAGGGGAAGAGAGGGAGAGACACATCCATCTGTTGCCTCTCACGCGTTCCCAGCGGGGTCCCTGGCCAGCAACCCAGGCACATGCCCTGACTTGGAATTGAGCTGGAGACCCCGGGGTTCGCACGGCTGTGCTCAGCCCACCGTGCCGCACTAGCCAGGGTGCTTGTTTGAAATTTTTATTGTGATGGTTGTAGAGTCACAGAGTCATGTGCAGGAAGACACCTGTGTGCTTTGTCCACTTTGCACGTGACGGGAACATTTGGCAGAACTGCAGTACAATCTCACCACCAGGCTGGCGATGCAGGGACGGTGCACCGTCTTCTCCCAGTTCCCCGGTTCACCTGGGCCCAGCTGTGTCCCGGGAGGGCGGGTGCGTCAGACCCTGAGCGGCTCCATCTATACCAGGCCTCTGGTGGTGTCCTCCTGGATCCACACACACCCACCTCACTCCCTCCCCCGCCCCCACCACCTGCGTTGAGCAGCCTTATTTGTCTCATTTCTAAAACGCCATCCTTTCCCTTGCGCTGGATAAGTGGGACCCTGCAGTGCGACACAGCGTTTGGGACGGCTTCCTGGCCGCCAGGCTTCCCAGGTGCTGCCTCCCTGCACGAGGCTCCTGGTGCTGGCTGAGGGCTGCCCCTCCCCACCGCCCCACTGCCTGCCACCGTGGTGTTGATGGACCTACCCTAGGGTGTTCACCTGCTCACCTGCTGGAGCACATCTGCACTTATTTCAGTGTGGGGCTGTTACAAATAGAGCAGCTGGGAACATTAGTGTAGAGATTGTCATGTTTTTTAAGATACCAGATTTGGAAAGAAAAATATGAGCTGCGGAGCACCCAGCTAGGCTCCCCTGTGCAGCCTTACAAACCTGCTGGAGATGACCTGCGACCCCGCAGTCCCCTCCGCGGCCCCTGCTGTGATCACATTCTGGAATCTGGGCACCTCAAGTCGGGAATGGAGCCCTAGACAAGGGTGCCAAGTTGCAGGGAAGGCTGGGGGAGGCAAGCCCAGAAAGGCAACCTTCCAATGAGAATGAACGCATGGCCCCAATGTGCAGGTTCTGACCGGAGACAAACTGGCCGCTCCGCCAGTGAGCACTCTTCCTGTGGTGGTGGGGTGGGGGGTGCTGGTGTGTCCCGCCACCTGCATTTTTGGCTCTGGCCTGAAATAAACCTCTGTCCAAGGGGGACTCCAAGGAATCTTCTGGGTGTTTCCTGCCTCTGGAGGCTTGTCAAGCTGTGGGTCCAGCACCCCCAGGTCCCCTCACGGCACTTAGAGGTCATCCCTGGGGTTTGCTTGTTTTCACAGGCGCCTCACGGGGTCTTGGTCTGTCCTGCCTGGTCTTCATTGGCCCTGGCCCAGCCCTGCCTCTCCTGTCTCCCACTGCTGGTCTGCCCTGCTGCCACCGAGCAGGAACCAGCAGCAGGAGGTGGCTGTGCCCTCGGGGGAGCGAGTGTTGTTTGTCTCCTTGTGAAGGGTCACTCCTCCGGCAGATGTTTGCCGGGCACCCGCCCTGTGCCAGGCTCCGCTTCCGCATGTCCGCGAGGTGGAGGCCAGGCAGACCGGCCAGCCAGGGTGGAGACAGACAGTAAACAAGCAAGCAGGCACGGAAGGCCTGTCCCAGTGCAGATGAGGCCTGAGGAAACCCCTGAAGGCCGCTGAGCTGAAGAGGCCGGGCTGGGGGCCACTTGGGGTGCAGGGGGGCTTGTCTGCCACAGAGCTGCATGTGGGGTCCTGATGGGTTGAAGTACGGGGTTGGAAAGCTGGACCAGGCACTGGTCAGAAATGCCCCAAGGGTGTCTTCTCCCAGCACCCGTGTGCCCAGCTAGACACAGACGGGACCCATGGGAGCCGGTAGGAGCAGACAGGTCCAGGGGCAGGCAGGTTGGCGGGCGGTGTCTGAGCCAGTTCAGGCCTGGAAATGGTCGGTAAAGGGCTTGACCAGGTATCCCCACAGTGCTCCCACATGAATCTCTAATGCTCACGAGGGTGTCTGCTGGTCAGTATGTGGAGCCTATGAGGCAGATGTGCCACCTACGGAAAGGCCGGCGGGCATCCACACAGGAGGGCTGGTGGGATCCCATACATCCCTCCTCCCCACCTCCCACAGACGTGTTTTCCCCGAGGGTTTAGCTGCCGCCGGAGTGAGCTGGACACTGACAGTGTGGGACACGCATCTCTGACTTTTCTGAATCTGCTCTCCCCATCTAGGGCCATCTTTTTCACTCCACCCCTGGGACAGGGGTGACCTCAGAGGACTGGGGACACGGGGGAAAGAACAGGGACAGGGGGTTAGACGCTGCACTGGAGGGGCCACGATCGCCGGCCGCATGGGACCCAGGACAGGCCGGAGCGCAGTGGCCCAGAAGGGACAGGGAGTCCAGGCCTCGGGGCGCTTGCATCCCTCACAGACTTCCTCTTCTTGCCGTCGGGGCCACGCGGCGGTGCGAGCGCAGCCCGCCAGGCGGTTGGTGTGAGCATGCGCTCCAGTCCCCTCCGCAGCCAGGACAGGGGGCGGGACCGGGGAAATCCGGTGGGGCTCGAGCGGGGGCGGGGCCTGGGCGTGTCCGGAAGACCGCTCCAGGCCCCGTCCCGCCCCGCGGTCGCGTGGCTGTCTGTCCAGGCTGTTGCCGATAAAGTTGTTTGAAACTGAGCCGGCGGCGGCGGGTCACGTGAGCGGAACATGGCGGCCCCGGCAGGCGGCGGGGGCTCTGCGGTGTCCGTACTGGCCCCAAACGGGCGGCGCCACACGGTGAAGGTGACGCCAAGTACCGTGCTCCTGCAGGTGCGGCTGCGGGCGGAGGGCGGGTAACAGCGGGCGGGGGGCGAGGGCGGGGGCGCCGCGCCGGGCCGGCTCCTGCGGTTGGCTCTGGGGGGACGCGGGGCGGGGCCCGAGACGGCCAATAAGCGGCCTCTTGGCAGTAGGGCCCACCCACTTCCGCACTCGGGTCCGGGACTCCAGGGTCCCTGGGTGTCTGGGGCTGGGGTCAGGCTGACGGGGTTCTGCAGGTCTGCACCCCTCCGCCCAGTCCGCGGCGCGCCCAAGCTAGCGTCCCGGGTCCGCGGCCCGAGTCCCCGTCCCAGCGCGTCCCCTGGCCGGTGTTCGCGTGGCTGGGTGTGCCGGCTTTTGTGCCTGGAAACTGCCTTGCTGAGTCAGTCGCTGCACTTGCATCGGGCAGCTGGTTGACCCTGAATCCATCACATTAGAAATGTTTATTGGGCCCTGCTGTGTAGGGGACAGTGCGCATACCAGGGTCTGCCGGGAGGAGTCCCCATGGTGGGGTGGGGGGCCTCTGCATGCAGGACCCGCTTGAGCTGGCAGTGTGGTGTTGGCTCTTGGGGAGGAAGGTGAAGCGCCCTGTAGGCAGGGGGGCCAGGTTTGCACTTTGTTCTCTGTGAGTGGCGGAGGGGTCTGGAGTGTGTGTAGGAAGATGTCTTGCGATGGCCTACTGGGGACTGGCCTGGAGACAGTCCAGCAGAGCTGGGGTGACAAGTCAAGCCCAGCGAGGAGAGGACAGTGAACAGGAGCTCATGAATGAGGCACATGGAGCTCTGGAATGGACAGTCCCTCACGTGGCTTTACTAGGCTTTGTCCAGCAAAGCCAACCAGCCCTCTGAGAGACGTCCTGCTGCCTCAGCGCCACTGTACCTGCCAGCCCCGCCTCCAGGCCAGCACAGCGGCTCACGTCCTCTCCTCTCGCCCCAGGTTCTGGAGGACACGTGCCGGCGTCAGGACTTCAACCCCAGGGAATACGATCTAAAGTGAGTTTGCTCTGGCCAGGCTTCTGTCCTTGTCCATCCCCCTCCCCAGGGCCTGCCAAGGAGCTTAAAGCTACAGAAGTCTATCTCCTCTCAGTTCCGGGCGCCAGGAGCCCCGCTCAAGGTGTTGCAGGGCTGGCTCTCCTGAGGTTTAGGGGAGGACCCTTCCTGCCTGATCCACCTCCTGGTGGCTCCAGACATCCCTTGGCTTGTAGCCACATCACCTACACCTCTGCCTTCTAACATGGTCTTCTCCTTGTCTGTTGCACCTCTTCTCTCTCCCACAAGCACCTGCCCTGATCCAGGATGACCTCACCTGGAGATCCTTAACTCAGTCACATCTGCAAAGTCCCTCTTTCCAGATGAGTTCACTGTCATGAGTGTGGGGGTTAGGGCGTGGGCAGGACTGTAGAGGGGCCACCGTCTGACCCACCGCACAGGCTGTGGTGCACTTGGCTGTGGTGCACTCGGCTGTGCGGCTCCCGGTGGGGCTCTGAGGGCGAGCGGAAGTGGCCCGTACCTCAGGTGAGGCAGTGGTGCTTCAGCCCCTGGTGCTGCTGGCAAGGGCTCTGCCTGTGGGCACTGTCTAGAGGGGGCATTCGCCCGTGCCCGAGAGTCTGAAACAGGAGGACTGGGGCCCTTCACCGTGTGGCCGTCCTCGCCTGGGGGGAGCCCGGGATATGGGGTTCTGCTTTCCTGGACCTCGCCGCACTGTGTCACACGTGGGGCTTTGCGCAGAGGAGATTCTGAGTGGCGACACCCTCTCACCACCCCAGCTCCCTGCCTTCTGCCTGACCGCCAAGAACCCCAGGCCCCTGCGCTGGGCTGGGTCATGCCCTGGCTTCTGGTCAGAGCCGAGTGTCCTCTCCTCCCTCCACCTCCCCCAGTCCATGGCTGGTGCCTGTCTCCCTGCTGATGGCGTGCAGCTGGCCCTTGAGGAACCGGCTCTGAACCGCCCGGCCTGCTTACACGGGTGTTTTTCAGTAAACACTGGTACCGTTTCCCTTCACGGTTGGGAGTTTGTGGGTGTGGAGAGCCGACTGCACTGACCTGCCCCACTTCGTAGGAGGGACTTGAGTGTCTGCGGACCTTGGTGTCGGGGGGCCCTGGAGCCAGTCCCCGTTAGATCCAGAGGGACAACTGCAGCTACATTTTTGGCGAGTCAAAATTTGTGCACGGGATTTTCGACTGTATGGCACCCCAACCCCTTTGGTGTTCAAGGGTCAGCTGTAATTTGTTTGCAAAGCGCTGCCACTGCCAGGGAGGGCAGCCTCGGTGGGTGTGCGTGCCTGCGACCCCCTCCCCCGCCTCCTGCGGGCGCCTGGCCCTCCAGCCCTGGTTTCTCTGTGGATCCGCCGTCCCATCTCGCACTAGACGTTGAAGTTGTGCGAGTCTCTGGCCTGGTGTCGACTGCCTCTTTCTCACACTTGTGAAGGCCCTGCGCCTTACAAGCGCCCGTGTTCCGAAAACCACATTGTTCCCAGCGGTGTGCTGGCCTGCACGCCACCGGTGACCGACCACTCTATTCCGGTCTCACTCGGTCCCGCCAGCACCCTAATTTGTCCCTAAACTCCCGTTAGAAGTCGAGCTCAGGTCTGGCGGGTGAGTGCTGTGGGTTCCCTTGTTCACTCTTGCGATTTGCTGTCTGCGTCCCTTACAGCCGAGGCCACGGGGTGCTGGGGCTTTGCCCGGCACCGTGGGCAGAGCTTTTCTCAGACCCGGTGCCCTGTAGGGTGGACAGTGGTGGTTCTTGTGGGGGCCTTGGGAGCTAAGGGGGTTGGGAAGAGAGGGGCCAGGGTCAGGAAGGCTCTGGGGTCGCCTGGCCTGACCCCCCACCCTGGCCCACGGTTGAGGCAGTGTCTGCCCGCCCTCCTGCCTCTCACTTCTCTCGGGAGCAGGCGTCCAACCCTGTGGCCCGCAGCCGACGTGTGACCCAAGCCTTCATGGCCCCAGCTCTGGCCTTGGCCACCTGTTGGCTCTTCTCACCTGAGTCCCTTGTTGTGAAGCAAGCAGGCGGAGCTTGGCCCTGGGAGGCGGCCGCCCATAGCAACCCACGGGCATGATGGGGGCCCTGGGGTTCCCTCCCAGCCCCAGGTGGTTCCCATCCTAACTCATCCAACCACTTTGTCCCACCAGTTCCTTCTGAGGTCCTAGGCCGTCCTGTTGTCTGGGGGCCCACAGTGGCCTCACTCTGGTCACTTGGGAGACCTGAAGTTGCCAGGTCCCCGTGCGGTGGCTCACAAGTGCAGGACATGGGCAGAGAGACCGAGGGTCGCTCTGGGGTGGAGCACCTGGCTTTGGAAGCCGGGGATGGCAGTCTCTACCCATATTTCTGGATCCCTGCCACCGACGGCCTGGCTCTCAGGAGGGGGTGTTCAGGCCGGCCATTCTGTCTGCCGTTCTCCAGAGCACAGGTGGCGAACACAAGGCCTGCGGGCCGACTCCAGCCCTCCACCTTGTTTCATCTGGCCCGGCACCTTGTTTCTACCTGGCGGCAATGCCGAGCTCCTTGCCCCTAGTTAGGGAGGAGTTACATTTGTACAGTCCTGAATTACATTCAACCCTTCGAAGGCAACCATGAGGCTGATGTGGCCCCTGGTGAACATGAGCCCCTGCCCTACAGCCTTTGCCTCCTGTCCGGGTCGAAGCTGTGGTAGGCGGCTTCTCCCGTCCTGCCTCCTCGCTGGCTCTTTCCTCTGGAAGGCGTGCTGGCGTGTGCCGGTTCTGGCGGGTGCAGCCCCGGGCAGGGTGCCACAGAGTGCACTGACGGGCCGCGCCGGGCTCTGCGGGTGGCTGTGGGCCGTGCTCTGCGTTGCAGGTTTCAGAGGAGCGTGCTCGACCTCTCTCTGCAGTGGAGGTTCGCCAACCTGCCCAATAACGCCAAGCTGGAGATGGTGCCCGCGTCCCGCGGCCGCGAGGGGCCCGAGAACACGGTAGGTGCCCGGGGCAGGGCGGTGGTGCCACTGTTCCTGGCCCCTCCAGCAGACTGTGGACTTCGGGGTGCCACACAGGCCGGGGAGCCGGGGGCTGGGCAGAGTGGGTCCCGCAGGCAAACTGTCCCCCTGGGTCAGGCAGAGCCACCCCCCACCCTGGCGACTGGGGTGGGCATTTGCCCGTGGTGCCGAGTCACTGCTGGGGGTTAGTTGTGCTGTTGCCACCGCAGAGGCACCCCGCCCCACAGTTCCGGTCACAGTTGTCACGAGTGTCAGAGCCTGCAGAGCTCAGGGAGGCCGTGGGGCAGCTTCCTCTGTCTGGGCCCCCAGCCGTCTGCCTGGTCAGCATCGAGAGTTCCAGAGATCAGGAGGCCGGCCCTGGGGAGCGCCCCCCTCGTGCTCGCCGGCCCTTGCTTACATGACTGCTGTGCCGCCTGCTCCTTGAGGGAGATGGCACCCGTCTGGCCCGTGAGGGACAAGGAGGCTCGGCTCTCCAGAGCCCGCCCACAGTCAGGCCAAGGGCGCCAACCCTGGTCCCTCCTTCTGCAACACAGCAACCGTTTACGGCCTTTCTTGTGGACAGAACCCTGACGTCCCTTGCGGGGGTTGGGAGATGCCTTTCACACAGGGCAGCTCCCCCGTTGCTTTGAGATTTAACGTAAATGTGCACTTGAAGAGGAAGCCCTTGGCAGACCCAGCCGGCCTCACTGGGACTTAGAGAAAGATGCAGCTCTGGCTGGGTGCTGGGTGGGCTGGAGCATCGTCCCAGTGTGCCAAGGGTGCAGATTCGATCCCTGGTCAGGGCGCATACGAGACTCAACCAAGGAGCGCGCGAATGGGTCGACAACAGCTCCATGTCTCTCTCTTTCTCTTTCTCTCTCTCTCTCATGAATAAGTACACATTTTTAAAAGATTGATTGATTTATTTATTTTTAGAGACGGGAGGGAGGGGAAGATAGGGACAGAAACATCTTTGGTTGCCTCTTGCTGGTCCCCAACCAGGGACTTGGCTGCAACCCGGGCATGTGCCCTGACTGGGAATCGAACCAGTGACCTTTTGGTTTACAGGTTGGCACTCAGTTCACTGAGCTTCATGAGCCAGGGTTCAAATACAGTTTTTTAAAGAATCTAAAAAGGAGAAACACCGGCCAGGCCACAGCGGGTGGGCCAGGGGTGCCCGAGGCTGACAGCACACCTCCGGGGACAGCGAGCTCTGGTGTGTCACTGCTCGGTCGCGGGAGCAGAAAGGAATTTCCCTCATTTGGGGGATAGGCTTGAGTCCCGCTTTAGGGACATAATTATTAGGAACGGGCTGATATGTAAAAACGTTGTATCCATTAATGCGGAAAAGTTCACAAAATGCAACGTATTTGTTTTTTCCGGCCGCGTAACAAAGCTTGAGGCACAGCAACATACAGAGTGTGCAGAGGGCGGCTCGGGCCGGCTGTAGCGCCCCCCGCCCCGGCGGCTCTCAGTCTCCCTGTCCCGCAGGTCCGCATCGCTCTGCAGCTGGATGACGGCTCCAGGTTGCAGGACACTTTCTGTTCGGGCCAGACTCTCTGGGAGCTCCTCAGCCATTTCACGGAGACCAGGTGAGTGTCTGGCGTGGGCTGCAGCCGTGCCCGCCCCTGCTGTGGGGATGCCGCGGACCGGATGCGAGGACCGGCCAGCAGCGAGGGGCTGCCTGTTCGTGGGTGCTAATCACAGGTAGCCCATCTTTACAGCTGGCTCCGGGCCGGCCTGCCTTGTGGGGGACCCGAGAGGCCTCAGCAGTGACGGGAGGAGTGGGTGCCGGGCCCCTCGGCTGACTGGTGTTTGAGGTGTAAAGCCTTGACCATGAGGGTGGCTCACGTTTAAAAAGGAGGCTATTGTTCACAGCAATGGGTGCACATCGGTTTCTGCTTGGCCAGATGGGAGCCCCCCGCCCTGGGGAGGGGACTGTGGGGACATCAGGCTGTGCCCCACAGGCAGGGATGCAGCACCACGGGATGGGGTCACCCTCCTGGGAAGAGCTGGGGAGTCCTCAGCTGATGGGGCAGGGACCCCGGGGCACTGGCCAAAGCCACCCAGAGACACCCTGCTGCTGAGTTGGTGAGAGTCCCGCTTGGGGAGAGCCTGCTCACTGGGAGGGCCCGGTCCCCTGGGTGCAGGCAGGGAGGCGCCCAGTGAGGGCTTGCTCAGGGGGCGCCCGTGGTTCACTTGAGCCCGCGGGATGGGCTGCCTTCTGAGCTGCACTCAGGGCGCAGTTTAGGGACCAGCAGGTGGCTCTCGGGGGGCAGTAGGTGGTGGCAGGAGGTGGCTGGGGAGTGCTCACAAAGCAGGAGGTCCCGTGGCCTGCGGGCCAGGCAGCCGCTCAGACGGCTGTCGTTACTGACCCGGAAGTGCTGTCCCAAGTCACCCGCGGCCTCGCTTTCTTGCTTATGAGTTGATCATGCGTCTCTCCAGAAACTCTTTCAGCGGCGCCCCCCCCCCCCCCCCCCCGTCTTCGCAGGCCGGTTGAGTGGGGCCTCTTCTGTGTGCGCCCAGGCCCCAGGTCCGTCCCTACTGCACAGACCGCCCCCTCCACCCCTGTTCCTCCCTGAGAGGAAATTCTAGGGGTAGAATTGCTGGGCCAACAGCAAGAGGCGTCCCTAAGTTTCAGCTCCAAAAGCTCCGAGCCCAGCCTTCCCTTGGAAGCTGCTGTTTGGCTGAGCTCACTGACTGTGAACTAGGCTCCCCTGGGGGCAGGCCGGTGGCCCCGAAGCCATGGCCAGGTGCCCAGTTGGCTGGCAGTGCCGTGCTGGGGCTGGGAAGGAGCTGGTCCGCTGCCTGCCGCCGTAGCAACCCCGCTGGTGGGGGACCAGGGCTCTGGGATTTTGGATCCCCACAAGGTGGAACATGCAAGGAGCTGCCTTTTCTCACTGAGAACTTGGGGGAAGAGGCCAGTGCCCCAGAGCCAGTGGCGTGCGGGTCTTGGCAGGAGCCATCGGAGTGACCACCTGACGGGCCACGTGGGCCCCACGTGTGGGCTGCGCGGAGGTTGCTGAGAGTTCCTGGTAGCCACGGCAAAGGAGAGCAGAAACACGGGCAGTTAATGTCAGGAATTTGATTAACTTGACTCAGTGTATCCAGACTATTACCCCATAAACATGCAATCACAGGAAAAATGAGATACTTTTCTGCATTCTCTGTGGTAGGAGGTCTTAGAAGTCCACTCGCATCTCACCTGGAACAGGCTGCCCCTCTGGCTGTCCTCCTCGCCCCAGCTCAGGGCCCACGTGGGGCTGGGAGCTGCCTCGGATGGCACTGGCCTGGACTGGGGCTGGCTGGTTGTCTGCTCCTCCGGCATCCGCTGCAGGGAGGGCCACCCGAGGCGGGTCTTCCCCGCAGCCCTGGCCCTCTGCTCCCAGCCTGCTGTGGGAGCTGCGTGTCAGCGCTGCTCGCTGCTGTCCGGCCGAGTGGACCCCGGGGCGGTGCCTGAGCGCGACTGTGTGTGTGCTTCTCCTGGGGTCGTGCCTAGGTGGGGTGTCCATCCCCAGGCCTCAGGGCAGCCAGGGCATCCTCTCCGAGCTCTCAGGAAGAGGCCAGTTCCCCTTGCAGCTGTCCCTGCTCTGCCTGCCCTGGAGGAGGGGCTGGCCTCTCTGCTCTCTTGAGCTCGTTCCTGCGTGGTGTGGGAGTGGGCCACCTGGCCCCAGGGGTGCAGCCTTGCTCAAGGGGGGGTCTGCTGT
This sequence comes from Desmodus rotundus, assembly GCF_022682495.2. Taxonomy (NCBI): domain Eukaryota; kingdom Metazoa; phylum Chordata; class Mammalia; order Chiroptera; family Phyllostomidae; genus Desmodus; species Desmodus rotundus. The sequence continues at coordinate 113,180,481 of NC_071395.1, forward strand.
GGCGGCGGGGGCCCTCTGAGCCTGGAGCCGCCCCCTGTGGGTGTGGATTGGCTCTTGTGGTCAGGCTGGGGCAGGTGGGCTGAAGGGGCTCCAGACACTTGGTCTGCCCCCAGCTAGCCCAGGGGGTGGGCAGTGGCCTGCACCTGTGGGGACAGCAGGCGGTGAAGCCATCAGCATCCCCTTGGCCCTGCCTGGCAGTCCCCATCGCCCTCGCCTGACCAGGGAGCTTGTCACCTGGCCTACAGAGGGAGACTGTGGCGGGCACCATCCCACCGGGCCAGGTGCTGTCTGGGGAGGGTGGCAGGTGGGCACCCGGCGAACTCTGCACAGCACCCTGGGCCGGGGTCCTGCCTGCAGTGCACGGGGCTCCTTGGAGGCTCAGCCTCTCGGAGATGTTTGGGGAGATAGTGAGGGGCGGCTCCTCGACCAGCCAGTGTCCCCCTGTCCGCTGTCCAGGCCAGGGAGCTCTGCTAATTGGCCGGGACGGTCTGGAAGTGATTGCGGCTGCCCCTCCCCTTCCCTCCCCTCGCGTGTGTACAGGCGTCACCCTCAGATCCACTAGGAATCCGATCCCTCTGGAGAAGCCGCACATCAAAGCCGGGCAGGCGTTTGATGTCCAGAGGCCTGGGAGGGCAGGAGGCAGGCGGCTCTCAGCCCTGTTTGTGATTTGTGGTCCCGCTGGCATTGGGTGGGGTGGGGGGGAAGGATTGCGAAGGGCCGTGGCTCTGGCAGGTTGGGGGATTGTGCTTTCCAGAAGGCCTGGGGTCACTGGGTTCTGGGGAGCTGGGCCCCAGGCCCTGACCTGCTGTTGCTCTGGTTGAGGCTGTCAGCCTGGGTCTCCTACTTCCTGTGGGGACCTCGGGAGGCAACCAGGTTGGTGGGTCCCGGGCAGGGGCAGGGTGCACCTCCTGCAGGGGCCCCACGGTGCTCTGGGTTGTGGGTCCCGGCTTGGTGCGCCACACACAAGCAGAAGCTAACAGCGAACAACAGAAATGGGCCAAACCCACACCAGAGCCGTGTGGAGGTCCAGCTGCGGCCACGCGCATGGTTAGCCCGGACCCTTGCCGCCTCTGATCCCCGGCGGCTGGGCTCCTGTGTCCTCCCGGCCCGGCTGCGTCCACAGGAACGTGAGCCGTGAGGCCTCGTAACGGGGCAGCGCTGCGCGTCCTGAGGTCGCCCAGGCCTCCTGTGCTGCGGGCCCGGCTCCTGGGACCCCTCTGGAGGAGAGGGGCCCGCTGACAATTACGCATCAGAAACTGCAGGAGTGAGCTGGCCCCAGGACACAGGCCCAGAGCCAGCATTGGGCTGGTTTGCAGCCCGTAGCCTGGCGGTCGGTGGGGGCCCGGGCAGTGTGAATTGGTGGTGGTGTGTGTGTGCGTGTGCATGCACGCGAGTGTACACAGGTGTGTGTGTGTGCGCCCGTACACCTGCTGTCCTTTGAGCCTGTCCAGCTGTGCTTCCAGGCTGCTCTGACCTGCCTCCGGGCTCGGTTTATGGGAGGGAGGGCGGGGTTGGCAGTGCATCTGTGGCGCCTCCTGCCCACTTGCCCCTCAGCCCCTCAGCCCCTCAGCCCCTCGCACCCGACTTGGGTGTGACTCGGGGCCGAGGGGCTCAACAGCCCGGCACACCAGGGCCCTGACCCCTGCCCAGCCTTCCTCTTCGCTTCTCTCGTTTACTGGGGATGGGGACGTTGGAGGCCCTGGAGAGCACTCTGTGGCTCTGTCCTGTGTGACCACGACCACGTAGGTGTCTGGATGTGGTCACACAGCCCCTCAGGCCACCCGCCCAGGGTACAGGTTGCAGGTACCAGCCTAGCGTGAGGCTCCTGGGGAAGACCGGCCCCGTCTGTCCCAGTGCTGCCCACGGGTCTGGCAGAAGGTTAGTGGCCTTGAGGACCTGTCCTCAGGGTCTCTTAGTGGATTTGTGCCCTGAGCTGCTCCTGGCACTGTTGGGGTCCGCGACCTTCCTGGAGGGCAGCCCCTGGGCCTTGCTCTTGGCTGACCCTGGGCACACTTGTCAGTGACCCCGGGCATGCCCAGAAGGTGGCTACTGCTGCTTGCCCCCTGCTCTGTGTCCCCCCTGCGCTCCAAGGCTGGGGGCCGAGGCCGGCAGGAGACACCCAGACCGTGTGCTGACGGCCCGCAGCGGGGCCTCGCTGGGGGCGGGGGGGGGGGGGGGCCAGGTGCCTTCCCAAGAGCACCGGCATCCCACACGCCAGAGGCCTGCCTGTGACGCCCCCCTTCCCCGCAGGGCGTGTCTGGAGCAGCCGTGGGAGGCCAGCCCAGTCTGCGTGTACATGAGGGATGAGGTAGGCGCTGGGGCCCCGCCCTCCTGGCCCCGGGCCCACTGCCGCTCCCTCGCCACCCGGCCCAGCCCGTTTTCCACTCTGGAAAACACACTCCCCGGCCCGCCTTCAAAGGAGCGGGGTGGACTGCTTTGAGGCGCGATGTGTTCCCTGGAAAAAGCAGAACCCCGGCTGCGCCGGAGCTGGCCGCAGCCGCCCCCAGAGCCTCCCTCAGCACCCTGTTTGTTTTCTCAGCTTCTCTCAAAGCCCAAGAGCCACAAAAGTGGTTTCCTTTTAATAAATATTTGCTTTGCTCCGTTTTGATCTTTTTCAAAACCCAGTGCAGCGTGGTGCAGGCCCAGCCTGTCCCTGCCCGCCTGCCTGCGACGGGGACCCTCCTGGCGCTTGCTCCCCTGGCTCATAGGGGCTTTTTGTTTCGACCCTGGCTGACTGCCCTTTCCTGGCCTGGGGTGGCCACCGTCCCCGAGGGGCCCTGGGAGGCCCTGGTGTGGGTGAGACACACCCACTAGGGCTGTGAGAGGGAGGGACCTGGGGGGGACGTGTACCCCCCCTGGGAGGAGATGGAGGCCTGGGCCTGCCCGAGGGCCATGGTGGTCACTGCAGCCCTCAGAGGGCTGGTCACTTGGCCAGGTGTGGCCAACCCAGACCTGAGCCTGCATGCCCAGGCCTCCAGCACCGGCAGGGCTAGTGTCAGCCAACTCCCAGGCAGAGGGCAGGCAGTGGGCTGGGCCGTGGTGCCTCCCCCAGGTCAGTGAGGGGCCGTGGGATGGCCTGGGCCCACCTGTCCTGTTGTCCCTGCGCAGGTGACCGGCAGAGCTGCCTTGCAGAGCACGACACTGCAGTCGCTGGGCCTGACTGGCGGCAGCGCCATCCTCAGGTCAGGTGGGGCCTCGGGGCCCTTGTGTTATGGGGGAAACGGGGTCTCAAAGGAAAGGGGCAGGCGGCCCAGGGCCCTCATCCGCTACCTGGGGCCACTGCCAGGGCCCTGTGGGTGGGGCTTGGGGTGGGTGGGACACGGACACTGAGACCTGTGTGTTGAGCTTCACTCTCTTTTGGGCCCCTAGGTTTGCCATGCGGCAGCACAACTCTGCTGTTGGGCCAGAGCCTGGAGTCTCCTGGAGCAGAAGCCCAGCAAGCCCAGCCGCCTCCCTGTCGGCCCAGCGGGCGGCCGGTAGTCCCCTGCTTCCCTGGGACTCCATGGGGCTCAGCCGGGGCGACGTGAGCCAGCAGGACGGAGCGGCCACCTCAGGGGCTGGCTGTGCGGACAACCTGGGCCCGAAGCCAGTGGACGCCTGGGCAAAGCCGACCTCAAAGGAACCCCCGCCAGCCCCCTTTGTGCCTTTCTCAGGGGGGGGCCAGCGCCTGGGGGGCCCCTGCGGGTCTGCACGGTGTCCGCCGCCGCCGCCGTCAGCCAGGCTGCCCAAGTCCTTCTCCAGCCCCGGCGGCCCGTCCAAGCCGAAGAAGTTGAGGCCCCCGCCGGAGCCAGAGCCGGTATGCGGTGAGCTGGGCGTGGGGTCCTTCCTCCTGACCGCACTTCCCCTCTGGGCCTGGGGGCCCCTGGGAAGCGACCTCTTGGTCTGGTTCCACCTTCGGTTGACCTCATCGAGGCGCCACTTCAGACCCAGCACAAAGGGTGTTGACAGACTCCGGTGCCCAGTGACCCCGCCCTCCCGTGGGTGTGGGCACGGCGAGCGCTTCTGTCCCGGCTGGTGCCGTGGAGCGTGGCTTTGCTGTGAAGGTGGCCTGGGCCACATTCACCCCAGAGCCTCACGTCCCCACAGCTGCCCGCTGTCTGCGCTGTTGGCCGGGGTGAGCAGGGCCTGCAGAGCCCGTCTGCACTGCCCCGACCCAAGCAGAGGGAGGAGGCGCGTGGCCCCGTCACAAGCTGGTGGGGGGCATTGCGTGTCCAGAGGGGACATCTTTGCGTGGAAGCCCCAGCCCCCCGCCGGCCCTGCAGCTCGCGGGCCTGTGACGAAGTGGCCGAGCCCGCAGGCCCCGTCTGCCGCCCTCCCGTCCAACCAGCTTTGGGGGCACAGACAGCTGCCATTGGGGTGCGTCAGGCCAGCTCCGCAGCAGCACCTTGCCCCCCTCGTAGTCAGGTCAGTCTTCGAGCGCCTCTGGCTCGCTCGGTGCTCACTGGTGCCCATGTCTCACGCCCACCTGTGCAGACCCCCTCCCTTACCAGAGGCGCCATGCCGAGCAGGTGGGAGCGGGTCAGGGAGCTCGCTCCACAGAGCCTCGGGACCCCTGGCGCCAGGGCGGGCTGTCAGTGTCCCGTGGCACCGCCCTCGCAGCTGCTGCTGCTTCTCTGTGGGTCAGGCTGGCCCTGCCCTGACCAGAGCTCCTGAGAGGGAAGACAGGTAGGGGCCGCCCGTGAGGCCGGTTCTCGCCCTGGTGGTGATACCACACTATCCCCTCGGAGCTCCTCTGGGACTTTCTCCAGCTGGGGCTCCGTGATAGCGCCCGGCTTCTTTGGGAACACGCAGTGTGGTTGTCAAGGGCCCAGGGGTGGGGGCCCTCCACCAGACTGCCTCCTCAGAGGCTCAGAGACCCCTGCCCATGGTCAGGAAGGGCTCGCTGCAATTCCCCAGGTGTCGCCCCCTGCGTTGTCCACTGGAGTCCCGCTCCGCAGGCCTCTGTTCAGCCTTTGGCTTGTGGCTGACTCTTAAGCGCTGCAAACGACAGCCGGGCCACACACTGTCCCCAAAGCCAGAGGCATGGGTGGACGTTGCCCTGGGACACTGCTGCTGCCTCTGCCCAGCGCTCAGGCCCCTGCACCCACACGGTGCCGTCCACAATGGTAGTGGGTGAAGAGGGTTCCACCGCCAACACCAGCTCCCCTTCGCAGACCGCCTTGCTGGGGGTGGGGGGCCTCCCAGGGTGCTTCAGGGGCAGCATGAGAGTTGCTGGGAACAGCCCCCAGTGGCTGGGGGCCTGACTTGGGGACCGAGGTCGCTGCCACTCATCTCTGGCATCACCTCCAGCAGCTTCTGGGTTCCACTGCGGTTCCTGCAGACACTGCCAGCTCCTTTACGTCCTTCTCTTTTTTCTTGTCTTCGGTGTTCGTTGAGTAGCGCCCACCTCAGTGGGCACCCCTGTCTTGACCCTGACCCTACAGAGTGCCGCCTGTAGCTTCTCTGCGAAGGACAGGGCGAGCTGTGAAAACTGCGTTTCCTACACCGAGACCACTCTGCCCCCTCCCCTCCTTCAGTGCCTTCACGTGACCCCTGCCCGGCCGTCCCCCGTGTTGCTGGGCCCGTGCGGTGCAGTGTGCCCCTCTTCGGCCGCACTGTTGGTCATGGGAATCATGGGAACTCACGCGTCAGTTCGGAGGCTGGTGTGTCCATGTGTGAGACTGACCGCGGGGCTCACAGGGCTGACGCTGCCCGCCCACCTCCTGTCCCCTCTGGAGCCCCTTCCTCACTCTGCTCCAGGTCACGCACCGGGGGAGGCTGGAGGGTCGAGGCGCCTGTGCCTGCCTGGGGGCTCAGCTGTGGAGTGGAACCCAGCAGAGGGCAGGCGGCCGGACCCACTCCTCCCTGCACCACGTTGGTGCCCCTTGCTGAGTGGACGGTGGGGGGGCGGGGGGCGGGGCAAGCAGTCCTAAGTTCCATGAACATTTATCCTGGGGGGCAGGGGGCAGGGTGCTCCAGCCCTCTGGGGATGCTGCTGGCTTCTATGCTGACCTCTGGGCCAGGTTAGGAACTGACTGCCTCTCCAATCCCAGCCTCTGTCTCCTGGGTGCAGCTCCTGTGGCCGGAATTGGGCCAATGTGGTGGGTTGAGCTGGTGCCGGGGGACCGGACTCCCTCCGGGCCTGCTCTTCCGGGGCGCCTCTGGGTTTGGGGCAGACACTGTGGCCAGGACTGGCTGCCTTTTTCTCCCAACCTGAAGGCGCAGAGGTTGTGTGACATGGGGCCCTGGCTCCCCCTGAGCCGGAGGCCCAGGCTTGTCGCATCTCTTGGGAACCCACTCATGGCCCTGTGGGCGTCTGGGAGTGGCCTGGGCTGGTGCCCACCCCCCCAGTAGGTGGGTGCTGTTGGGCACAGGACCCCAGTGCATTGCCAGAGCTGACCCTGGGCCCCAGGCAGGCGGGGGCCGCCTGGCCGCCCGCAGTGCTGCCTTTGATCTGGGGGCCCCAGCAGCTGGCTGGTGGTGGAGCGTCCCCCGCCCGCCTCGTGCCTCCTGTCACTAACAGCCGCACACCCAGAGGGCCAGCCGGCCACATGGTGTCTGCTTTGTGTCCCTTTTCAGTGCTGGGGGAGGGGAGAAGGGAACACAACAGAACTTTTGGGGGAACTTCAAAGGTACACTTCAGTAATCAAAAAGAGCTCCCAAGTTTCCCATTAATGTTCTGCCTGTGTGTGGTTTTTGGATTTAAATAAAGAGTCAAAAGAGACAGGATAAAATATAGGCAGGTCCTCGGCGGAGGCCCGGGATGGTTTACAGACCCGGGCGGCCCCTGCCTTTGATGTCGGAACATTAATTATTAGAAGGTAGTTTAACTGGCCATCAGAACGGGCTCAGGGAGAAGCTGGGGCTGCCGGGCGGCCCCTGGCCTGTCCTTTGAAGTCCTTCCCTGGCCCAGAGGCAGCCCCCCGCTCTGTGCACTCTGCGCAGCTGGCACGGGGTCCCTGATCAAAAGCCCTGGTCCCCTGGGCAGGATGGGTGCTGCCAGTGGTCTCCCCACCCAGTCCCCTCTCTCTGAAGACCTGGACCAGAGCTCTTCCTCTGGCTGTCCTGTTCCCGTGACGGGCAGGGGGCTGGGAAGAGCCCGACCAGACAGAGATGCCCAGCCGCCCTCCTCCTCTTGGCCGGGCGTCGGCCCGTGACGCCCCTCCAGGGCAAGCCCGAGGCCTGTCTCCTGCAGGCCTGGGGCCCGGCGTGGCCTTGGTCGAAACGCCCGCTGGGGTCTGTTGGTGGATAGGGCAGCAGTTTCTGAAGCCTGGTGATGGGCAGGTGCCCTCCAGCCATCTGTCCTGCTGAATCTCTGCCAGGATGGGCCTCAGGGAGTGGCGGATGCCCAGCCTGCCAGTGCGGTGCTACACACACAGGCCCCCGTCCCGACCCGGCCTGAGGGGCTCCCTGCAGGACCCGTGCCCCTGTGGTCTGCTGTGTGTGTCAGCCCCCTGGGCTTGCCGACCTCGGGCTCTGTTGTCCCTGCTCCCCGAGGGCAGCTGTTGGACCTGGGGGCTAGGAGACCCTGACCTGACCTCAGTTCTTCGGGGTTCGTACCCCTTATCCTCAGTGGGGCACCCAGCTTCCCAGCATGTGGGTGTCACTGCCGCAGCCCAACGTCTCACCACCTGTATTCTTGTAACAAATCACGTTTTCCTTCTGCTGGGAAGGGTGGGTGGGCCTGGTACCAGCCAGAACTGGGAGCCTGTGCCTCTTTGAGCTTTGTGTTGGGGCCCCAGCATCCAGGCGTCCCGCCCGCTCGGACTGTAGCCGTGTCCACTCTCCGGCGCGCCCTCCAGGGGCGGCTGGCTCCAGGAGTGACTCCGGAGGTTTGGCCTGCGGCCCTGCGTAGTGATTCGGTTCCGCTCCAAACCTCAAGGGGAAGCGCTTTGCATTCCCTGTTACCCAGAACATTGTCAGGGGACAGCCTGGCTGCGATGGTGGGGGGCGGGGGGGCCGAGGGCCCTCACCAGGGAGCGGGGAGTTTGGGCTGAGGTCACCTCCAGAGAGCTCCCACATTCTTTCTCCCTCGGGTGTCACTGCGTCCTGGGGAATCACTGTTGAGAAGGTGAGGCCCCAGCGCCACTTCTAACACGAGGGCACCCCGGTGCCCAGGTGGGTTCCCAGCCACTTGTGTGGTGGCTGCCAGAGTGTGTCTGCCCACTGCCCGGGGGCCTCAGCCCCTCGCCCACCCCAGCTGTCCTCAGCTGGCAGCTGGTCACTGGGTCCCCATCTCTAAGTGGCCTTGGTGTCAGTCCAGCCTTTGTCCAGAGTGGGCCCATCACCCAGGGCCGCCTGTGAGCATCAGCTGAGGAGGGTGCTCCTGTCCCTCCTACTTGCCTCCTGGGCCCCTGCCCACTGTCATCTGGTTGCAAACAGCCGTCACCAGTGGGGTGACGTAAGGGCCCCAGTGGAGGCGCCTCTGCTGAGTGGACCTACAGATCCAGGCTGCAGAGGTCAGCTGTCAGCAGTGCCGAGAAGGTGCTGCATCCCTGTGAGGTGCAGCTTGGGGTCCCTTCCTGGACCCCGGGGCCAGTCCCCCAGGCGGCACGAGGGAGCTCATTCCTGGTAGGGACGGCTCAGGCACACGTCGTGCCTCGTGGTGGGCACCTGTGGCCCTTTTCCCGAGTCTTGTCCTGGACCTCTGCGGTCCATCCAGAAACACCTCTGTGAACCTGCCTCCGATGCAGGCTGTGCGAAACCCCTGCCTGTGAGCAGGGACAGCGGCCGCTGAGGCCAGGCTGCGGCAGTGCGCAGCAGCGGGGCAGCCCCGGCCGCCCCTCCCCCGCCCTGGTTGGGGGAGATGCTCCCCTTGGGAAGGCCAGGGTGAGGGCATGAAGCCTCCTGGCTTCTCCCTCCTTGTTTGATGGCACGATATTTCCCGCCAGCCCAGGCACCCATGTCACGTCCGTCCCTGAGTTCTTGTGGGACAGGGCCCGCCTGAGGCCAGGAGGTGTCAGCAGCTCTGGGACTCTGCTGTCCCTGGGAATGCTGGAAGGACGGCGAGGCCAGAATGGCCACGTGTTTCCCAGGCGGTGGCTGAGGCCCGGGCCCATCAGCGTGGCTGGCTTGGCAGGGTGCCACGGGCTGCGCATCACCCAGGTCTGCATTCTTGGGGTGAGTTGTGTGTGGGGCCCTCCTCCTGGAGCTCCCGGGCCTGGCACGCGTGCACGGGGCTGTTCCCAGCTCAGCGTGTGCCCGTCCGGCCCTCGCGCCCCCCCAAGGGAGCTGGGCGCTCTCGGCCCTGCTGGAATGCCGGCGCCGTGGCTGTGGGGGGTGGCCGGCGCCGGGCATCTTGTTATAAAAAGCTCTGGTGTAGACCGCCTGAGGCGGCTGCAGGGAGGCTGTGGCTTTGAAGGGGCAGCCCCCAGGGGCCTCGGCCAGCCCTTCCTGGACGCTGCGCGCCTCGGCGCTGCAAGGTCAGAGAGGCTTCTCGGTGGAGCCCACCGCCCTGCCCCGGGGGAGAGCGTTCGAGACGGGTGACACAGCTGTGTGCTCTGTGACTGCAGGGACCAGCCGGAGTGCAGGCTGGGGGAGGGCAGCCCTGGAGACACCTGGCAGGCGCGCTGGGGGAATGGGTCCCCGAACGCCGCGCCACTTGGGCCTGGTCATCCCAGGGCAGCAGTCTGGCCTCGAGCGCTGGCCAGGCTGTGGGAAAGGCCGTGGGAAGGGACGACCTGGGAAGCGTGTTCCCAGAGCCAGCTCAGCCGCCCGGTCCTTGTGAGAGACCAGAGGTGGGGTTGCCCTGCCGAGGTGAGAGGGTGGGGCCCTTCTGGGACAGGGGGTAGCTTCCTCTGCAGCCCCTCCATCGACCTGTGAGGGAGGGCAGGGCCCTGGGTGGACACCTCCCCAGGCTGTTCCCTGGGTGGCGCAGGCCTTGGAGGGCCCATGCTCACCGCAGCTGCCCACCCAGAGGCACCGCATGCAGAGCAGGCCCTGCCTTGTAATTTCCACCAACCTTGCTGCCAGTTGGGAGTGACGCTGTCCCTTCCTGTGTCCCCAGGGTGGGCAGATGCAAGGCCAGGCCGCCCCCCTGGGGAGGGGAGGGGAGGTGGGGTCAGCCTAGCTGTGGGGCCAGCGGTCGGCAGGTTTTTGCCGAACCTCTAATTTGGGGGCTGCCGCTCCCCCCACCTCGGGAGCCCCTGACGTGGCCTGGACCAGAGCACTGCTCCCTGAGCTCTGAGGACCCTGGTAGCAGACGGTGCCCACGGCGACAGGAAGTGAGCAAGGAGCTTCCGAGGGTGGCTGGCCCTGCTGCAGGGCCAGGAGAGTGAGGGTTCCGCGTCAGTGCCACTAAGCAGGCAGCCATGAGGGGCACCCCTTCCCGGACAGCCTGCTGTCTCCCCAAGACCTGGTCCTGGCCTCAGGCCGGCAGCTGGGGCCCAGGCTCAGCTCTGGGGTCTGCAGTAGCCGGGCACTGGGCCCCTCCTCAGCCACGCCCCCTGCCCACAGCCAGTGGCCCGGGACGCCGTGGTGTGCCACCCTGACCGGGAGGAGCTGCTCCAGGACTGGCCGGTTGAGCTGCCCGACGAGTTCTTTGAGGTGACCGTGGACGACGTGAGGAGACGCTTGGCCCAGCTCAAGAGTGAGCGGTGGGTGTGCCCCCAGCCCCTTGGGTGTCCCCCTGCTTCCACTCCAGATCCCTGGCACCCACACCCACGGCAGCACTGCGGGGTGCGGGCCCGTTGGGCTCCTGTGAGGCTTCCCCTCTGGCTGGGGAGTCCCAGGACCTTTACCCACCCTCTCCACAGGAAGCGCCTGGAGGAAGCCCCCTTAGTGACCAAGGCCTTCAGGGAGGCCCAGCTGAAGGAGAAGCTGGAGCGATACCCTAAGGTACCAGAGGGGCAGCGGCCTTGTGGGGATCGAGGCGGGCAGGCCACTGCACATGCCCGGCCTCTGTCGGCAAAGAGCCGGTCAGCCTGGCTCTGAGGAAGCAGAGGCCACTGTGTTCTCGCGAACGCCTGTGGCAGGCATTTGACAGGTCCTCACACCCAGCCCCCCAGGCGGGGGGTCAGCAAACCCCAGGGGATGCTGGCACTTCCCCCGCCCCTGCCCCACTCCCAAGTGAGGCCCAGCTGGTGGTGACACCGCGGTTCGTCCCTCCCAGGTGGCCCTGAGGGTGCTGTTCCCTGACCGCCACGTCTTGCAGGGCTTCTTCCGCCCCAGTGAGACAGGTAGGAGGCCTCATCCCGGGCATGTGGGGCACTTGGGGCCCCTCCTGGCTCCCTCAGGGCTGTGGCGCTGTGGCCACCTGGCCCCTGGGCTCTGAGTGGCAGTTATTTTCGGGTGGGGCCCCCGGGGCCGGGCTGGCTTGCACCACGTGCTTGTTGGGCCAGCCTGGTGATGATGCCAGCGCACCCACCTGTCCTGGACAGAGGGCCCCCCCGAACCGTCCCTGGCCTGGGGCTGCAGCACACCTGGAAGGCAGGCAGACTGGGCAGGGCAAGAAGCAAAGGGAAGGTCATTTCTGCGGGGGGCGGGGGAGGCAAGTCCTGGGGTGGCCCGTGCCAGCTGCAGCCGTGGTCTCCGGTAGGAACCAGCTTGCATCCCCCACCCCCCAGCCCCCAGGGCTGGATCGGGCCTGAGGGTGGGAGCTGCGTGCCAGATGCCCAGGGCCGATGGCAGGACCCCAAGGCCACTTGGCGTGGCCGGGCCTGCAGACTGGGGGCAGCTGAGCCCAGGTCAGCCCGGCCCGGCCCACAGAGGGCCAGAGCTGGGGCGTGCCTGGCTGGGGCCCTGCTCACCCCGTCCTCCCCTCTCAGTGGGGGACCTGCAGGACTTCGTGAGGAGCCACCTGGGGGACCCCGCGCTGCCCTTCCACTTGTGTGAGTGCCACTCCCAGCCCTGCCCGTGCATCCCCCTCAGGGATCTGCCCCCAGAGACAGGGCTGCGGGCAGGCCGGTGGTCGCCTGTCCTGACCCGGGGCCCCTCAGCCCTCTGCTTCCATCCTGCTCTCCCAGCATCCTGGAGGTGAGGGCGGGGATCCTCACAGGAGCTCTGCCCCAGGTCCACCCACCCCCCAACCAAACCTCTCATAGGGAGTTTGCCACAGCGGACAGCTGAGGCTGCAGGCCCTGGGCCTGTCTCCCTGGGGAGTGGGCATGGGGGTGGGGACTGGGGTGAGGCCTTCCTCACTAAAGCGATGCTCTCTCTGCAGTCATCACTCCTCCCAAAACCACCCTGGACGACCCCACGCTGACCCTCTTTCAGGTACTGGCAGCCTGGCCTGGGGGAGGTGCTACTGGGGCTACCTTGCCAGGTGAGGCCAGTGTCAGAAAGCGATGTCCCCACGACTCACACTCGGGACTAGGGGGTGCAGGGAACCTCTGGGGCAGGCCCTGGGGCTTTCCGGCCTCCCCGCTTCCTGCCCCGAGGGGATGGGCCCTGGGTCTGGGTGAACAGGGACCCACAGGCAGGGCAGCTGGGCAGTTCCTAAAGGGTCAAGGGTCAGAGCCCTCACTGCAGGGGGCCTGTTGCCCAGGAGTTCCCTGCAGTGCCAGCTGCTGGGCAGGTGTGGCCCTGGGCTCAAGGGTCTGCTGGCCGCCTGCTTCCCTGCCCCTGCCTCCCCGCGCTGGGCCCTCAGTGCTGGCGGCTGCTCTGTTGCTCCAGCCAGACACCCCTGTCGGCCCCAGGGCTCCTGCTGAGGGCGAGGAGCGTTGATCCGGCGCCCTTCTGGGCTGCCTTCCAGAGCCCGGAGGAATGTCCCGTCCTTTTGCCTGGGAGGGCAGCCCGGGGCCTCCCCGGCCGGGGGCCTAATGGTTCCCTCTTCAAAGCCTCCTCAGATATTTTAATTACTAACAGAGGCCAGCCCTCGTTAAGTGGCCCACAGGCCCTGCGAGGTTTGAGTTGGGGCTGCCTGGTTGTGGGGAGACAGGACGAGACCAGGCAGAAAGCTGGACGTTCACCAAAGAACGAAGCTGAGGTGGACAGGAGCCGGGCCTGGGCCTCCACCCACCCTCCCCCAAGCCAGCCTGCTGATCCACACTGGGCTTGGAGGTGCTGTGGGAGGGAGGGGGATCAGCTCCCAGATCCCCCCCACGAGGCTCCCATGGTGCTGTCTGCCCTGCCCACTGTGCCCCCAGCTACCAGCAGCCGGCTCCTTTCATCGTCAGCTCGGCCTGGAGCCGTGGGGCCTCCATGGGGTGGCGGCCCGCCCGGGATCAGAGCTGGCAGGGCTCAGGGAAGGAAGCCCCCGCCCGCCCTCGGTGAGCAGCGCGGAAGCCGCAGCTTTCATGCCCCTGGCTGGCTGCGCTCTGGCTGCTGGCCATCCGGGAGGCGCCCAGGGGCCTGCCCCATGGCCCAGAGAGTGACAGCTTTGGGTGGGTGTAGGGGACAGCGGCTCAGCTGCCCTGCCTGGTTGCTGGACCAAGAGTGTTTGGGGGGAGGCAGGGGATGCAGTAAGTGGGCCCAAAGGCCCCCCAATGCCCCACATCAGACCTGCTTCCTGGGCCCAAGCCCCCTCTGGTGTTGGTGCTGACCTCCCTTCCCCACCCCCGACCTTGTGCTGGACCCTCAGGGGGTCCTGAAGACCCCGCCACAACCCAGGTACCCCCTCAGCCCAAGCCGAGGGGCAGACCTGCAGCAGGCCTCCTGGGGGCCTGTGCCGTTCGCTTACCACTGTCTGGTTGGGTGGGTCCCCGGGACGCAGGCCAACGGGGGGGCTCCTTCAAGGCTTCGAGCCTGACAGCCCCCAGATGGCCCAGCCCCACCAGGTGGGCTTGGAGCAGGTGAGGGTGGTCCCATGAGGCAGGGTCTGCCTCCCCATGTTCCCTTCTCCCTGGCCAGCCCCTGCCCTCCCCCTGCCCCAGGGCCCAGGGCAGCCCCCCCCCCAAGGTGCTGATCCCAGGCGTTGCGGTGGGGGTCTCAGAGTATCACAGCCCTTGCCTGTGTCATTCCCCTGTGGCTGTGGGCACAGTGCTCCCAGGCCTGGCCTTGACCTTCTCTGGGAAACACCGCTACCTTGCTCCTGGAGCCCAGAGGAAGGAGGCGCGTGCTCAGCTGCCAGCTGGGGCCCGTGCATGCAGACCGAGCACCCAGAGCCTCAGCCCGTTTTGGGGCTGCCTCCACCGTTCTCTGCACAGAGGTCAGCGGGGACAGGTCACGGGGTTGACATTGGGGGCTCTGGGGCTGTCACCTACAGCCCTGAGTCCGCACCGCAGTCCATTCTCCTGCCCCAGAGGCCTCTAGGGACATGTCCCACACCTGTGCAGGTGGGGCCAGTCCCTGCTACCACCCCCTCAGATGGGACTCCCCAGGGGTGAGGTGCCTGGGTACAGGGCCCACCTGGAGGGAGGGGCTTCACACCAGCCCAGTCAGTGGACTGGTTGTAGCTTTTGGGGTCTCAGCGGGCATCCTCACAGAGGTGGCAGACCCAGGCCAGCTGAGGGTCCCTCAAAGCTGGTCCCCATCCAGCTGCTCCTACTGGGTCTGTGCTCTCCCCCTCAGCCTCAAGACAGCCCACCTGACTGCCCTGCAGACCCCAAGCTCTGTGTGCTTTCGGCAACTTGGCTGGGGGAGGGGAGGGCAGGGCGCCCTCAGGAAGGGCTGGTGGCTGCCCTTGCCTCCTGGGCCCCCTGCTGTCCCCCTCCCTGCACCCCCCCAGTTGGTTCTGACCTGTGGGCCTGCTGCAGTCTGCTGGGGGTAGGGGTATCCAGGCCTAGTGCTGCCTTCACAGTGTTCAGTGCACCCTGGGGCTGGGGCCGGGGTCGGGGGGGGGGGGGGGTGAGGGGGAGAGGCAGTGACTACAAAGCCAATGCACAGGGCGAGAGCTTCCGCATTAGCTGGTGCTTGGGGCTGGGCCCTGGGGGCTCTGTGCTCGGACACCCAGCCTGGCTGGCTCAGGGCCTGGTGCCAGAAGAGGGGCGGGAGTGCCTGGGGCTGGGCGGTGCCTGCACTGCTGGGAGGGACTGGTGTCCCTGTGGTACAGCGCCCCCTGCTGGGCTCCACCTGGCCCCTGAGCCCCCTCTGCCTGCCCTGCAGGCAGAACTCTTTCCTGCAGCGCTGGTGCACTTTGGAGCCGAGGAACCAGCAGGTGAGTGGGGCCCCTTGTTCACCACCAGTCCCCGTGTCCCAGAGCAGGGACTGCCTCTGGGTCTGGAAAGGAAACCTGTGGTCTGACACCTCCCCCCACCGCGCGCGCGCGCGCGCGCGCGCGCACACACACACACACACGCGCGCACGCGCGCGCGATTCCCTGGGGCTTCGGGACAGCCACCTGCCCAGGCCTTGCCCCCTTCCAGAGCACAGTGGTGGGGGTGGCCCCCCTCTTCCTCCATGGCCTGACGGTGGGCTGGGCCTCCCACAGGCCTCTACCTGGACCCCAAGCTGCTGGAACACACCGTCGCCCCATCTGTGGCTGACATACTGGTGGCCAGGTGAGGGCCGGAGGCGGGAGCATGCCTGGGGGTGGGAGAGTCCACAGCTGCCAAGCCTGCAACCCTGTGCCTCGGACTCCCATCCCCAGGTGCATGTCCAGGGCCACTGCCCCCCAATCCCCGCTGCCAGCCCTGGACCCAGCACCCCTGGAGCCGGAGGCAGCTGCCCAGGAGGGCGCAGTGGGGTCCCCTGAGCCCAGCCCTGGACCAGCCCAGCCCTTGAGGAGGGACCTGGGCAAGGTGCCCAAGTGGCTGAAGCTGCCAGGTACCATGGGGGGTGGCTGGGCCAGGAGGGGCTCCTGGGCAGGAGCCCGGGGCCCCCAGGTCATCCTGGCCTGTCTCATTGCAGCCAGCAAGAGGTGAGAGCCACCAGCCAGAGGTTCCCACCCTGCCGGCAACAGGACCCCCCAACCCCACCCTGATGCGAATAAAGACTGGAGCACCCCGAGTCCCTCTGGTCCTCCTTCTCCAGAGAAGAGCCTGCAGGCTTCGGCCCCACTGCCCTCCCCTCTCCAGAGTTCCCTGGCACAGGCCTCCAGCCGCTCCTGACCCTGGGGCTGGCCAGCCCTGCAGCCTGGCAGGACTGCGTTTTCATTAACAAGGGCACAGGTGTCCCCCCTTTTGCTTTCACCTGACACCCTTAATCACTCTCCGCCTAGGAACACACATGGGGACAAGGGCCTTCAGGAACCCCCGGCCAGGCCCCTGGCAGATGAAGCACGTAGGGCTGCCGGGGGGTTCCTGCCTGCACCCCCCCCCCCCAATCTGAGGCACTTCAAAGTGGCTGCGGGGCACGGATTCTGGCACTTGTCGCCAGCCTCCCCCTTCAGGTCTAATTACTTCCACATGCTCCCAGTGCTTTGAAGCCCAGAGACTCCCTGAGGGGGTGGGGAGAGGGTGCAGGAGCGGGGCCAAGTTAGGGGTGAAGGGCTTGTTCCCCAGCCCCTGCTGCCCACGGGTGCGGAAGTGCTGGCAGGTGGGGTGGCTGCTGTGCCACCCGGACAGCCCTCTTCAGAGGGCACTGGCTGTGACTTGTGTCCGTGGTCACTGGGCCTCAAGCCCTTTGGGTGTCTCCTGCCCTGGGTGCTGGAAGCAGCTTCTGGAACAGGGAGGTAGGTGCTGCAGGGTGGGGAGGGGGAGGTTGGGGCATGGCCAGGCCCCATGAAGTGATGCTGGGCCCTGGAGGCCCCTGAGCACCTGAGGGCAGCCAGACCCCCAGGCTCAGCCTTACCTGCTTGCCAGGGGCAGCCCCACAGCCAGGCCACCTGGCTGCAGGAGCACTGTCTCTGGGCGAGGGGCTGCGTGCGAAGGCTCAACCTCACGGCCCCCAGCAGAGCAGGGTGTACAAGCGTGCCTTCGTTCTGCCCTTTCTCAGCTCTGAGCTCGTCCTACCGAGATGGGGGGTGGGGGGCAGAGCCAGCTTTGAAGCAGCCGGACTTTGGGGGACTGACAGCGAGACAGAGGCTTTGGCTGGGTGAGGCCACTCTGATTTATTGGCACTGTTCTCTCTGTGAGGGCCGGTTCTCAGCTGAGGGAGCAGCGCATGGTTTGGGGATGACACACCAGCTCTGATGTCCGTGGTGGCCTATACAGCTTGGCTTGTTGGCAGAGGTCACAGTCCCTGCTTCTGCCACACCACTGCAACCCACTGTGTCCGGTCACCCACAGGACAGAGGGGCACATGAGGGACAACAGCATGTTGCTGGGACCGGACCCGGAGCACCTTGGGGACTGGCAGCCTCGTCTCTGTCTGAAGCCCCAGATCCGTGGGCATGAGGCTGGGTTGTGAGTGGAACAGGGGGCGCAGCAGGGGTGGCCCCCTAGAAGTCCAAGAGCTGTGGGGGGAAGAGACAGTCTTCTGAGCACCACCTGCCCCTCACACCTGCTCTGCCCTCCAGGCCCTGCCCCTGCCCATGGGGTCGGACCAGGCCACCTACCAGCTGAGGCAGCACCTTCTCCAGCTGGTCCACATCCACACAGGCCAGGTCCTCCGCCTGGGCCTGCCGAACACTGCGGATGGCTGCTTCTGCCACAACACAGGAGGGGAGTGGGAGGCGGACGAGGCTGGAGGGCTTGACCCCCCAACTGCCCTGGACCTCAGCCCCAGCAGGTCCCCAGCCTGTGCCAGCAGCTCAGTGGGCCGAGGCACAGCCCCTGTCACCTGGAGTGTTCCAGGGACTCAGCCTAGAGGGAGCTGGTGGGAGAGTGGGGAGAGCTGACGTCCTGATTCCCCCACTGGGAAAGGAAGTGCAAGCGGACCAGGAGCCCAGGGCCCTCGGCTCACCCACGACGAAGACCTTCAGCAGCTCCGCCGTGAGCAGCAGCGCATCCCCACTGACTGCAAGGTGGAAGGGGCAGGTCACCGCCGTGCCCACACCCACAGCCCTGGCCAAGGACGGCTGCCCCCACCCCCCACCATACCCACCCCCAGGCTAGTGTCCACACCTCTGGTCTTGTCATCCTTGAAATGCAGGTGCAGCAGCTTGCTCACCAGTTCCTGGGGGACCAACAGGACAGTGACTCGATGGGCCTGCCCCGCCCCCACCCAACAGTGACAGACTCCCTTAGACATTTGTTCAGGGTGGGAATGGACTCGACACTCTCTGTCCCCTGAGGCCTCTCCCAGGGTGGGGCCCAGGAGGTGTGCATGCCTCCAGGCCTGGACCACAGATGCAGACTGGGTGGGTGGGCACAGCCCAGTGCCAGCCCTTCCCCCCACTCCCACCCCTCAACCCGTCTGCTGGAGTCCAGGGCAGCCTTGCGCTTCACCCCACCCCTGGGCCGAGGCGTTTTCCTCCCTGTGGACCCTCCGCAGGTTTGTCCGCACCACTCCTCACAGTGGACCCTGCTCTGGGAGCCAGATCAGCTCCACCCGCAATCCCTGTCCCCGCAACCTGCGGTGCCTGAAACAGGATGGACGCTGTGGAAACTGCAGTGCTGAGTCAAGGGGTGGTCAGGGGCAGGGAACAGAGCCCGGGTGTATTTTCAGGATGTCCTGACAGGCATGGATGCGACATAGCGGGTCCAGGCCAAGACTCACAGCAGGGGCTTGAACCCCGAAAAGATGGGGCTACTTTGCAAGGACGGGCTATGGGTGGAGATGGGTCCTGGGGGCCAGGGTCTCAGGAGCTCAGCTTGGGACAGGCTGAATGAGGGACACACAGACACCCAAGCAGAACAACCAGGTAGGGGGGGGGGCTGGAGCTGAGAGAGAGGCTTTCCGGAAGGTCAGAGCTGGTGGAGAGGCTCTGGGACGTGGCCACAGGTGGGTGCACCACACAAGGTTGGCCAGAGTAAGGGCCAGCCAGAAGAGGCTGGGAGCCAGAGGCCAACAGGGTGCTGTGGGGGCAGGAGGACAGTAGTAGCAGGCACCCTGGAGCTCAGTAACAGAACTGGGTGTCCTGCAGGGCTGGTGAGCTGGGGCCTGCTCGGCCTCCAGTCTTACCTGTGGGAGGCTGCGCTGCTTCTCCCAGCGCAGTTCAGAGCCCAGGAGCAGAGTGACGTGGACCCCGGTGGGGCCCAAACTCAGAAGTGTAAGAACTTACCACAGGTCACTAGGGGAAGCCACAGCAGCCTCACCCTCCCTGCAGTGACCTTGGAGCTTGGTGCCACCTGCTGGTCCTTGCTGCTCACCAGGAAGGTACTAGGAAAGGCCCAGAAGGCTCTATGCCCCAAGTGCTCCCGGACCCCGAGGAAGAGCTAAATCAGCTCCACTGCTGTACAGGGGCCTGCTGCATGCAGCTGCCCCAGCAACTAAAGGGGTCAGGGCCAACAAGGAGTGCAGTTCCCAAACAAAGAAGTGACACGGACAGGAAGGAAGCGTGGGACCTGGGGTGCATTCCACCTTTGCTCCGCTGTGAGCAGGCGCTGCAGCCCCTCCCTCCATGGTCCCACCCAGGGGAGCCCTGTTCCTTCGCAGTGACCACAACCCCCACTCGTCCAGGGCTCTTGCCTGGAGGTCTCCACAGCCCTGTACTCCCCTCTCCAGCTGTTATGATGGGATTCTCACAACCACTTAGCTCAGTCACCCCGTCTCAGTGACTGTCCCTTTAGATGATTAACCCCTCTGGGCTGGGGCAGAGCCACAATCCTGAGCGATAAAGGAGAGGAGGGGACTGAGGCAGAAGGTGAGCCAGGGGGAAGTCCCCCACACCTCTGCAAGGCTGAAACCCCCACTGGGGGCTGGGAGGGAACAAAGAAGTGCCCAGGTCTCGAAGGCCCACAAGCCCTCCACGTGCACCTTCCTGATTCCAGGGCTCAGTGCTCCCTCCCCTTAGGGCAGAGCAACAAAGCGAGACTCAGAAACAAGTCGCAGCACCAACCGCATTCGCAGGTGCGGAGCAAAGGGCGAGACGCCAGCTCTGCCTGTTTCTCCACTGTTAAGTAGCGAGAGTGCCAGTGCCCACCTGCCAGGGTGGTTGCCCATTAAGTGGGTTAACGTCAAGTGCATTCAACAGTGCTTGACTGTGCCACGCGTGTTGTTAAGGAAGCACGCCCCTACACAACCGACCGAACCTAGACCAACAGGTGCTGCCCGGAAACACAGCTGCTGCAGCTGGGCTTCAGCTCGGCTCAGGTGAGACGGAACCACAGGCTCGCATGATAGGCAACGAGCAAGGGGAAGCTTCAGGCTGTGCAGGGATGTGACAGTAT
The DNA here is from genome assembly GCF_022682495.2 of Desmodus rotundus. Classification (NCBI taxonomy): domain Eukaryota; kingdom Metazoa; phylum Chordata; class Mammalia; order Chiroptera; family Phyllostomidae; genus Desmodus; species Desmodus rotundus. The sequence goes on from NC_071395.1 coordinate 113,200,490, forward strand.
CAGGGAGCTGGGCGGACCTGTGCCCTACGCCAAGCGGTTTAGGGAAAAGTCCCACCGGATCCCCAGCCATCAGGGCGGGCGCGGGCCCAGGCTCCTTTCTGATCTCCCCCTGAGTTTCTGCGGGCGCGGCACTCACGTCTGTCGAGTGTCTGCTTCCCTTCCGCTCCCCGGCCGCGGGAGCCCACCCCGGAGGGCGAAGAGCGGACACGTGAGTCACGCGTGGGGCCCGGCCGTAGGGTCCTCACTGCCCCACCCCCTGGGTGCCTCCTGACCCCAGCGCCTCACAACGTCCACCCTCTCACCTTCCGGAAAGAGGGACCAGTTCCCTCCATCACCGCCGCCGCGTCCCGCGCTCCTCGGAGTCCCGCCCCTGTACTCCCAGCCAATGTGCCCCGAGCGCGCCCTCTCGGACCCCGCCCCCGCGCTTCCAGCCAATCGCACTGGAGCGCGCCCTCTGCCGCCCCCGATTCTGACCCCCTCTCAGTGGGCCCGGAGCGGGGTTGCCTTGGCCCCCTCCCCAAGCGTGTGTCCACCCCCTTTACATCATTGGCCGGTGTCGAGCGCCAAAGCCTCCTGGGAGTTGTAGTTTCCACCTTCCTTCCCCTGTTCTTCCTGGATATAGAGGCGCAGAAATGGCCGCGTAGACGAGAGCGGGCAGCCAGGGTCCGCGGCACGAGGCCGGGGCCCAGG